>NW_026652286.1:19874935-19922899 GCF_009828535.3 Hylobates moloch
AGCATATATATCATATATAGCATATATATCATATATAGCATATATATATCATATATATCATATATATCATATATAGCATATATAGCATATATATAGCATATATATCATATGCTGTGTGTGTGTGTATATATATATATGATATATATATATAAAATCCAAAGGGCTGACTATAGCAGACTTTATGAAGAAATTACACTATAGCACTGGGTCTAGGGTTGACTGAAGGATTGGTATTCCTAACACAGTCAGACATGGGTAAGAGAAGGTGCTGGAACTGGAAGCCAGGAGTAGAGCTCGGCAGGCTTCCATATTGGCAAATTAAAGATCAGGTTGGTATCTGAAGCTGAGGCAGGGATGGAGCCTGAAATAAGCAAAACCCACACTTTGAGTCAAGAAGCCACTATGAAGAACATCAGAGTGTGAGTTCCACTTGGAGAAAGCATCTGTCTCCACACAGGGGCTTCTCAGACGGACTGCCACTGAGGGGCTTCAAACATAGTGGGAAAATAAACATGGAGTTAAGCAGGGGTTTTTAGAAAGATGATGGATCTAGAGACTAAGATTAAGGTCTGCTTCTTAGCTTTGCTGCCTTTCAGCTCCCTGACTGGGGATACTTATGCCTCTGAGCCTCCTTCACTTTTTGTTATAGATGTGGGTGACCAGAAAAACACCTGCCCCACCAAAGTCTCAGAGCAGCAGTGGGAATCACGTGACACAATCATTCACTCAGCAACTGTGTGTGGAGTGCCCATGACACGCCAGCCCCTCTTCCAGGAGCCAGAGATAGAGGTGGAGTTCCAAGTATGTGAGAGTGTTTTGTGCACTGCAAATTACTGATTTAACCTGAGCTGCTGTGCCCTGGGCTTAAGAGGGTTCCTGTGTTCTGCTGAGTAACTTGATGCACCTGAACAGTGAGTAAATTGGTATGTAAGATCTCACTGAGGCTTTGAATGGACAGGAGCTGAGTACCCAGAAAGCAGGAAGAAGGATTTCTGATAAGTTGGCCAAATGGATGTAACCATAGGAATCAATAGAAAAAAAAAAATCTAGAAAAAAATACTGCCTTTGAATAGGGTGAGCCATCTCTTCACAAAATTAGTTCATCAGTTTACCCAGGTACCTGCTCTTAATCTTCTCATAAGAGGCTGGGATCCCTGGACATGAAGCTGGATTTCCCGTAATAGCTGGTATATTAGATGGCCAGGTGCAATGAGCAGTGTGGCACCGCAGGAAGGAAGCCATGCAGATTCGGGAAAGAATCCACTACCATCTAGGGCACTGTGCCAGTCTCAGTTCCCTTTTTCTCATATTCTTTGGACAAATTGATTTTACATTGACTTACAATTTTGACTAATTTTAAGCTGTGGAGATTTCTGAATGGAGGTCAAGGCTAGATAAGATGGTTTTGAAGAGTCATTCCCAGAGCTGGAAAAGGAAGGAAGGTGGGGGAAATCTAACACTGAGTAAGCAACAGCTAATGCACTGTTAATTTATGTGTTATTCCATTCACTGACTCCTGTTATCTGGTAATAATAGCTAATATTTTTGAATGATTTTTATGTGCCAAGCATTAGGCTTAGCTTTTTATATACATTATCATCTGGAATCCTTTCAACCACCCTCATTCATTCAACGAATATTTACTGGGCCTTTACGATCCAAGTCAGGTACTGCTACTATCTCCATTTCACAAACAAGAAAACTAGAGCTCAGAAGAGTTAGTTTTTCCAGGTTTGCTTAACTATTTAGTCACAGAGTTAGGACTCAAATCTGCAAAGACAATCTATGCACACAACTTTTATCCATCATACTAGCTAATATATTATGTTTCTGGCATGTCAGTGTGCCAAAACATCAGCTATCGTATTTTATTAGCATTCTTATTTGACAGATGATGCAATTAAGGCCCAAACAGGTGACATAACTGGAAACTGGCTGAGATGGGATTTGAACCCAGGTCTCTCTGGGTCAGCTCTTTTTGTTACACAGTAGTGTCTTCTGTAGGCTAGAGCACACCCAACACTACCACCAATTCAGGAATCTTTTCCTTTTTTTCATTTATTCCCTCAGTACATCTGTAGATGTAGTCATAGCCTTTCCTGTACAATTGCAAACACTGTGGCCAATAATAGTCAAGGACGCCTACCCTCTGTGCCAGCCTTATCCTCATTCACAACGTGTCTTTCTTCACACCCTTTCATCCAGACTTGCACTTGGTTCCCACTGGTGGAAGCACTAGGCGTGCATTGAGGCCACACTGATTTTGCTGTCACCAGTGGAGACTGAGGCTGATATATGATTGGTCCTGACTTGCTTACCAGCCTGCAGCTTGTCCTCAGGCCAAGCAATACCTGTGTCCAGTGGGTTTCCTCTTCGTTCTTTCTCTCTCTCCAAACTACTCCCTCTTACCCACTCTGCACCCCAACTCCAGTCTTTCCCAGTGTGTTTGCTGTGGTGGGGCTGAACCACAGAGAAAGAGAAGCAGGAAAAGGTGCCTCGAGGTCAATTGACCCCACAGGTCATACCACCAGCCTGGCTCCACTGTCAGCTAAGCTAGCCTACTGCAGGGGAGCAGACACTGTGAGGTTCTGAATTCCCTCTGGATTATTCATGAGTGCACACCATCCCTTCTGACAGTCACAGGTAAATCCCAGATCGAATTTTTCTCTTCCCCTGTAAAGGACCCTATCAGTATCCCCAGGGTCCGGCAGATCCTCCATCTAGCCTTTCTTACCTGGGCTGGGGGGGTACTTGAAGGCCACTTGGAACTTACCAGCCCTGATTAGGTTACCTCCTACTCATTGTGTCCTGGTGAGTGAGATCCGGTGGTGGGAGGTGGGGCTCACAGAATTACCTAATGGTTTGGGGCAACTCTAAGGTAGTTTCTGTGCTTTTCCAACATATTCCATTGCTGTACAGCCCACCCTGCACCAGCCCCTGGCCCTCCAATCTTTCATGCCACACTCATCTTCTTTGAATGCCTTTGCATGCATCACCCCACACCTAATGCCTTGGTAGCTCTGCATTGCCTCCAGGTTTATTCCAATACACTGATGTATTCCAATCCCAATCAGGTATCAGATATGTCTCTAGTAATTTATGCTTAAAATAGTAAGAGTAGCCACATTGGAAATAATTAAATAAATTAATTAGGACAAATTTAGGGTCATCCCTAGTTCCTCTGTTTACATATTGCATTTTGATTTCATTCCTTATCACACTGTTTTTAACCAAAAATCTGTGTGTGCTTACTGTATACAATTTGGTGAGTTTGGAGATACTGGTAACACCTGTAATACCATTGCCACAATCAAGGTAATAAACATATCCATCACACATTTTAATATGGCATCATATCACATGTCCTAGCCATGCGATCCTAGGAAAAGGACTAAGTCTCGATTTCCTCATTTGCCAAATGAAGATTAAAAGGGTACACAACTCGGCTGGGTACGGTGGCTCACGCCTGTAATCCCAGCACTTTGGGAGGCTGAGGCAGGCAGATCACGAGGTCAGGAGATTGAGACCATCCTGGCTAACACAGTGAAACCCCGTCTCTACTAAAAATACAAAAAATTAGCCGGGCGTGGTGGCAGGCACCTGTGGTCCCAGCTACTCGGGAGGCTGAGGCAGGAGAATAGTGTGAACCCAGGAGGCAGAGCTTGCAGTGAGCCAAGATCGTGCCACTGCATTCCAGCCTAGGTGACAGAGTGAGACTCTGTCTCAAAAAAAAAAAAAAAAGTATACAACTCATGAGATTAATTTATTGAATAAATATTTATTAAGCTTCTACTATGTGCCAGGCATTGCTGCTTATAACTTTTTGCATAATTGTGCCTGTTACAGTGAACAAAACAAACATCTCTGGATTCATAGAGCTGTCTCCCGATAGATTTCAGTGAAGATTAAATGGGATAATGGGAGCTAATGCTTGCTGAGGGCTCAGAACAGAGCCTAGCAAGTGGTAAAACCTCAATGAGTGTTGTACTTGCTTAATCCTTAAAATAATCTTGGGAAGTAGGTGCTATAGTTATGCTTATTTTGTAGTTGAGACTAAATGGAGAACAATGGTTTAAATAATTTGTCCAAGTTTAACACCTAGCAAATGCCAGACAGGATTTGAATCCAGGAAACCACTACATGTACTTTCCTGCGTCTGGGTCTTAGCTTAAAACACCTACCATAACGCCTGCCACATAATAAGTATTTAGTCAAAGCTATTATTCTCAGGCTCATTTTCATTATTATGTCTCAAACTCAGAGAAGTGCTTACAACTCACTTAATCTGTTTCTTATATTCTTTTGCATAATCATGCCAATTACCAATTATGGTAATGCAAATGCCCTATGCTACTATTTGTTTACTTTCATGCAAAGTATTGTTTTTCATCAAACTCTGAGTGCACCATGAGAATGTACTGTGCATATGAGTGTCTTCTGCCATGTTTGTTATGGTAGGAGAGAGAGAAAAAAAACTGCTTCAAATAAAATCTTAAGAAGGAACCTGCCTTCAAGGTCACAGTGAAGAATCGTGATAAAATGGAAAAGACATTGGTTTTGGCATTAAATAAATCGGTGTTCAAGTTTCCAACTCTGCCACTTAGGTGTGTGTGCTTCCGTAAATGGCTTACCTTCTCTGAGCCTTCGTTCCCCTGTTCTGCAGAATCAGAGGGTTGCCTCAGGTTATCACTCTGGTCCTTTCCAGCCCTCAGGTGTGTGATTTGAGATGTAAGTATGGAGTTTCATAAAGCTTTTCCATAATCCAATTTTCCTGAGACAAGTTGTTATCGAAAGACTATTAGGCTACGGGAAAAGAACATTCAATGACAACAGCTCTGAATTCCGTTACTAATAGAAAACCAATAATGAATATTTAACATTTTCAGGTACCATAAAAATAATTGATCATGGATTTTCCTTTAAAATGCAAGAATTTAACCTCATACCTTGTGTATTAGTGTTTGAAGTTATTTTCAAGTGGAAGGTGTATACTACAGGATCGTTCATTTCCATAGACTCCTCCCACAGATCCGGCACACTGAGATGAGAATGAAAAGAAGTAAAAGGTCGTTTATCTGAAAGTAGGATTGAGGTTCAAATGTATGATGGAGCTTTGAGACTTCACTTGCTTTCTTTGAGTTATAGGTAAACAAATGAGTCTTTTCAAATAGAAAGACATCATTATCTTAGAACTTATGAGGGGGAAAGAGAGCTTGGGATTATTTGGCCACAACCTTTTCATTTTGCAGATGATGAAATTCAGCCTCGATAAACCTCATCCATAAAAGAAAGCCAGTAATAGTACCTGCTGTGAGGATTAAATGAGGTATGCTTCTGAATTACTTAGCACAATACCTGACATGAAATTAGTGCTCAGTCAATTATAACATCTATTTATTATCATTTCTCCTTAATAGTTTATACTTGCTTAAAGCCACATAGGTTGTCTTGACATAGTCAAATAAGAAGCTGGGACTCCTCAAACTCAGACTAGTGCTCTTTTCAAAGTATCATTCACTCAACAAACACTTATTATCTACTAAGTTCTATGTACTTTTATAAGTACTTGGCCTACAGCAGTGAGAAAAACAGATCAACAAAAATATCCTGGCCTCATGAAGTGTAAAATCTAATAGTGGAAAGTAGATAATAAACAACACAAATATATTTAATATATAAGATGAGAAAAGAAAGAGGAGAAGCAGTACAAGGTTTTTGGCAAGTAAGAATGCAGTTTTAAACAGGATGGTCAAGAAAGACAGGAGGTGAAGAAAGAAGCCATATGGATTTCTGGAGGAAAAGCATTGCAGGCAAAGGGAACATCAGGCATAAACATCTTGGCTGGGTATGGTGGCTCACCTGTGTAATCTCAGCACTTTGGGAGGCTGAGGCTTGAGAATTGCTTGAACCTGGGAGGTTGAGGCTGCAGTGAACCATGATCATGGCACTGCACTCCAGCCTTGTCAACAGAACAATACCCTGTCTGTTTTTTTTCTTTTAAAAAAACTTAAATATCTTGAGGCTGGAGTGGGCTACCCATATGGGCTCCATCAAGAAGGCCAGTGAGGCTAGAGGAGGGTGAGCAGCCATGTGGTAGGAGGATGTGCACAGTAAATGTGCAGGACTTTGCAGACTATCATCAGAACTTTTTCTTTTATTCCTAAAGATCTGGGAAGCCATGAAAGGGTTTGAGCAGAAGAGTTACTGAAGGAGGCAGACTTGATGAAACTGCTTTCGAAACAGAATACCAGGGTTCCTTGGGTTGGCAAACAATATTAAAGAATATGAGACCGAGGAGGGGGAGTGGGGAAAAAAAGAGTATGAGACTGAGATTATATGTGTCCTGCAAAGCCTGAAATATTTATTATTTGGCCTTTTTCAGGCCAGATAATCTAGTCTGATCTGATCAGGCTAGATGAGGAAGGAGGGAAGAAAGGAAGGAAGGAAGGAAGGGGAGGAGAGGGGAGGGGAAGGGAAGGAAGGGAGGAAGGAGGGAGGGAGGGAGGAAGAAGGAAGGAAGGAAGAAAGATGGGGGAGGGAGGGAGGAGGAAGGAAGGAAGAAAGGGAGGGAGGGAGGGAGGGAAGGAAGGAAAGCAAGGAAGGAAGGAAGGACAGAAGGAAGGAAGGAAGAAGGGAAGGAAGGAAGGAAGGAAGGAGAAGGAAAAGAAAGGGAAGCAAGGAAGAAAGGAAGGACAGAAGGAAGGAAGAAGGGAAGGAAGGAAGGAAAGAAGGAAGGAAGGAAGGAGAAGGAAAAGGAAGGAAGGAAGGAATGAAGGAAGGAAGGGAAGAAAGAAAAAGGAAGGACAGAAAGAAAGGAAAAGGAAAGAAGGTAGGTAGGAAGAAAGGAAGAAATCTGTATTGGTTATCTATTGCTGTGTAACAAATTATCCCAAAACCTAAGGGCTTAAAAAACACATTTTTTTTCTCCCCTTATCTTGCAGCCTCTATTATCCTGCAGCTATTTGCACAGCTTGGCTGGGTGTCCCTGGTTCAGGGTCTCACAAGGCTACAGTCAGTGGGTCAACCAGGGCTGCAGTCATCTCACAGCTGCTCTGGGGTGTGATCCACTTCTAAGCTCACTCACCTGACTGTTGGCAGGCCTAGGGTGCTCCCCAGCTGTTCACCAGCAATATTAGTTCCTTGGCTCAAGAGACTCTCCATAGGGCAGCTCAGAACTTAGAAGCTGACTTCTGTCAGAGCAAGAGAGAGAGAGAGAAAGAGAAGACACCCAAAACTGAAGCCACAGTCTTTTATAAGCAAATATTGGGGATAACGTCCATGGCTTCTGCCGTATTCTACTCATTAGAAGGAAGTGGATAAATTTATCCTCCCGTCAAGGGGAGAGGATTATGTAGGACATGAATTCCAGGAGATTGGACTCACTGGGGGCCGTCTTCAAGATGGGTAACACCACAAGTTCAGGGAACAACCACTTTTCACAAAAAGAGGATAAATAACAGGTAAAAATTTCAGGAATTCCAAGATCAGTCTCTTCTGATTTCCGAAAATAATCAATTTGGAGAGTGGGCCAGGGTTCCACGACCAGGAGTAGCTGCAAGGGCTTCATTTAGTGACTCACAGACAGGGGATTCCAAAGCACACACAACTCCATGTCACAGGCAGCCAGTCAATTGAATATGATAAGGTGACCATCGTAGGCAGAATAGTGACCCCCAAATATGTCCACATCATGATCTCCAGAACTTGTGAATATGTGACCTTACAGGGCAAAGAGACTTTGTAGATGTAATCAAGCTAGGGTTCTTAAGATAAGGCAGCGATCTTGGATTATCCAAGCAGGCTGGATGCAATCATGAGGGTCCTTATATGTGAAAGAGGGAGGTAAGAGTCAGAGAAGGAAACATGATGACAGAAGCAGACGTCGGAGTGATGTGATTGCTGGCTGTGAAGGTGGATGGAAACTATGAGCCAAGGCATGTGGGCAGTCTCTAGAAGCCAGAAAAGGCAAAAAAAAAAAAAAAAAAAAGATAAAATGGATTTTCACTTAGAGCCTCCAGAAAGACCGTAGCTCTGCTGCCATCTTGATTTTAGGCCTTTGAGACCCATTTCAGATTTCCAATCTTCAGAACTGTAAGATAAATTTTGTTTTTGTAAGCCACTAAGTTTGTAGTAATTTGTTAGAGCAGCAATCAGAAATTAACATCATAGCCTGGTTCTTTTCTTTTTTAATTCTTCCTGATCTTTGCCACCAGTTTTTCTGTTTATAAATAGTCACTATCTTCTTTTTTATATTTAAAATATTTTTATTTTTCATTATACAAGTAATATCGAAACACATATAAAAATGAAAACGTATGTGAAAAGCGAAAACATAACACATACAAATGAAATTTCTTATGATCACTCCCTCCAACCCATCATTCCAAGTAATCATGGTTGTAATTTTGGTGTATATCTTTCTAGACCATGTTCTACGTTCTTTCATTCCTAGATAAAATGCACCCCCATTCAATAATTAGCTGTTTCAGCAAATATTTGTTGTGTCACTAATACATGTGAACTACTATTTTAGATGCTGGAGATATACCCCCAAAGCCCTGGCTTCATGGAACTTACATGCATAAAAAATACACACTAGATGAGGAAGATCCCACAACGGAAAACAAGGGGTTTTGAGCAAGGACCGTCAGTTGCATCTGTACTGTCCATTATGGTAGCCACTGGACACGTGGCTATCAAACACTTGAAATGTGCCTAGACCTCATTGAGTTGTGTTGTAAGTGTAGATACATACTGGATTTCAAAGATCATATAAAAAAACAGAATGGAAAAATCTCATTAATTTTTGTATTGATTACATATTGCAATGATAATATTGTGGATATATTAATGGGTTGTAGAAAATATATTATTAAAATGAATTTCCCACATTTCTTTTTACTTTTACTAACGTAACTGTTAGAACACTTAAACTTACACATGTGCCTCGCATTATGGTTCTGCTGGGCAGTGCTGTGGTACATGTTTTGTAAAGAGGGCTCTGGTAGCTGATGAATAGACAGCAGGAAGCAAGAGAAGATGTGTGGGGACCTGTGCTAGAGGCTCTTGAGTCACCCATTCGGTGCTAGGTGAGGCAAAAGGTTGGAGGAAGCCCCAGAGAAGTCCATTTGATAAACTTTGCCCTCCAATTCTTCTTGAACAAATTGGAGACAGAAAAGAAACACAAGTCCAAAAACTGAAAAATGGTGCTAAATGACATATGATCTATTGCCCTGTTTGAATGTCAGAAATGCATGAAAGACAATAGACTCTAAGTTTCTTCTCTCTCCTAATCCTATCAGAATTTCAGTGGGGTAAGGAGAGGAAGGAGTCTAGTCTAGAACTTCTTAATACATTTTCTTGATCATTAGAGCTCAGAAATTAGAGGCATTGAGCAAGTAGTGCCCCTTTCTTCACTTTGATTGGGTCCATCCAAGGTAAATTCCTTAGCAATACTGGGCTCTCCATCAAATTTAGGCTCCTCTCCTCCACCTATAATGCCTTTTATAAGAGTTCCAGCATTCATTACCCTGATCCATGAAAATCTGGGGCTTCTGACTGCAACAGATTTTTAGCCACCTTCACCCCAAACCCAGGCAATCTCCAGGCTCTTTCAGGGGCCATGTGCAAAGCTTATATTCACAACTCTTCACCACCTATGTAGATGATTCCATGACCTAAGAACCAGTTCTCCCTGCCTCTTAAAACAGTACAAAATTACTATACTGTGAAATTCACAACAAATATTTGCAAAGATCAAATTTTTATAATAACTCTCTGAAGCGGGCAGAGAAAGAGGAAAGAAAGAAGGCATTGAAGGAATGACTTTTTCTTAAGCCTTCGGTATTTCCCAGTACATTTCAGATCTGATTTGGCAGCAGATTATTCAATTAATAATTTTACAACTCACCTATTGATTTTTCTGTGATACAATCACCAACTTCCTTGCACTGGAACACCTGGGCAGGTGTGTGAATCTCTAGCACAAACACACACAGCCTCCTGGTGTTGGATATGTAAATCCATCCCAGCCCTCTGGTCTCTCTCTTAGTTTCTATTCTTTAAGAAACTAAAGAGACTTTAAACCATAACCCTCCAATGAAGAAATTGCATATAAGCTTAACTATATGGGCTTCATTTAAGAAAGGAATAGCCCTTAGAGCCCCAGATGGGAGACATGAAACTGCTGTTCCCTTTGTAGTCTCAGTTCCCTCTGGCCTTTCATAGTGTGGGCACCTTGCCTTGGTAATTTTTATTCTAACCAAGATATATATTTTTCATTCACGGCTGTCTTTATTACATGCTACTGCACATTACCAAATACATTATACATTTATAAAGACATATACACACATACGCAGGATTGTCCACAGCAAACTATGTGCATTGTTTTACATCTATTATTTAAGGATTCTTTTGAGAACGCTTTTGACCACATGCAATTTTGCCTTAGGTGTTAACTTTGGAAACTAGCTTGACATAAAATGCAATGCCACTAACTTTTCTCCAATATTCCTCAGGTCTAATACAGGCCCAGGTATACAGCAAGAAACTGCACGAGTGCCATGCCTGTTGGACCACGAAATCTTCAGAGCTCCCCTAATACCAGTGCCCTCTGGCCTGATGGGTCAATCAGACCTTTGCCTGTTTCCTTTTCAGGGGGGGCCTGAGAAACCTACTACTTCCCTTTTAGTGTCTCTGAATTCTGGGGTAAATAGAAGAAATTATCTAAAACAGGGTCAAAGAGAGCAATGAATGTTCTTTTGATACACTTGGAAAATGAATTGATCCCCTATCTCCAGAGGAAAAACACATGATGTTTTCCATCTGGCAAGGCTGTGGAAGAATAATGTTGTGGAAACAAGAGCCTATTCACTGAAGCCATTGTGGCACAGTCCTGCAGCTGGGAGTGGTGAGTTTACATCACCCCAACCACTTACAAAAACTGAAATGTGGAGTTCTGTTTACTGGCAAGTGTTTTCAAACTCCCTCCTCCTCATCCCTTTGAGTAACTTTTGTCTAATAAATGACTAAATGTCATTATGTTATCTCAAAGTTAGAAGGGCAGTCAGAGGTCCTGTGGCCCTCAGACCATACAGTGTTCGATAAAGAGCTAATGCCCTTCCCCAGGTCCTAATTGTGATGCTTTGGGCTACATGTAACATTATGCCCTGACTTAGACCTAAATATTAGAGGAAATTGCCTCCTACAGCCAGGAGCAGGAGATGAGTCTTAGGCATGGTACAACAGCAGTTCCACTATGTCGTCAAAGACCTTTCCTCCTCCCAGTTCGCTGCTCTGCAACAGCTTCTTTCTAGGGCTGATTCCCCGTTTAGTCACAAGATACTTGTGTAGTTTCAGATGCCATGGCCAGGATCCAGAGGCAGGAGAGGAATGGTTTCTTCTCATGCTTCTTAAAATGAAAAATATTTTCCCAAGCCCCATACCAACCCCCAGCAGAGCTCCTTGCTCATCTCTTTGACAGGAACTAAGTTTTGTGTCCACTACAAAATCAATCGCTGCTGGGGGAAGTGGGACACCCCATGACTGGTTTGACTAGTCTGAATCCAGTTGAGCTGGGAGTGGGGGCAACTGCCATTGAGGCATATGACTTGTGGAGGAGGGAATGGATCTCTGGGTGGGGAAAGAGGGAGGAGATGTTCTATCAGTAAGAGAAAAAGAGAAGAAATGAATTTTTGAGTAGACAACAATATCTTCTATATTCATCCACTTGTCGAACACAGATGGTGGGATAGCCAAGTATATAAGATTGTCATTACAAACATAAATAGAGGTCTATGTCACTTGATGTTGAAATTATCAAGATTCTTTATTTGACTTTTTATCCCACTTCTCTCACTCTTGGATCTCAAATTATGGGCTTTCACTATCACTATTACTATTTAAAATCACTGAGCACTTAATACATGCCAGGCACTGTGCAAACTTCCTCTCATGAAATTCTCCTTTAATTTCTCACAACAGCCATATAAAATATATGCTGTCATCCTCATTTTACAGTCAGGCAAACTAAGGATGTGAAAGGTAAGTCGCCCAAATTTGTACGATTAGTAAAGTGGAGGAGCCAGACCTGGAATCAGGTCACTAAAATTCCAAGTGAATAATCATTCCTTCAGTAGATGAGTCTCCATGCTAGGTTCTGGGGATAGTGGTAAACCAAACAGACACAGTTCTTGCCTTTGTGGAAGCTACAGTCTAGTGGAAGAGTAAAATAGGAAACAAATACATTACACAAATGCTACAAAATTCTGGTAGGTATTACAAAGGAAAAAGAGTGAAGGATTGAACAAGGGCCCTTGTTTATACTGTGGTGATCAGAAAAATCCTTTCTGGAAGGTGACTTTATGCTGGATCCTAAGCGGTAAGAGCCATATGAAAAAAGAGATGGAAACATTCCAGGGAAAGGACCTGAGCTGGAAAATCCTGGCACATTTAACACACTGACCAAAACCACTGTGACTGAGTGAAAGGAGAACAGGGAGAGCAGTGCAGGGGAAAGGAGAGGGAGGCACCAGGCAGGTAATTTGGGCCTCTACGTCCCTTAAGAATATCGGATTTTATTCTAGATGCATTCTGAAACTACTGAGGAGTTTTAACCAGAAAACTAAAGTGATTAGATTTGCATCTTAAAACTTGATCACTCAAACTATTGTTTTGAGAAGAGGTGAGTTGGAGAAAAAAATGTGAAGAGATTAATTGGGAGGATATTGTATATACCAGGAAAGCAGTGATGATAAGTGACCGTGGAGATTGAGAGAAAAAGGTGGATTCAAGAGATGTACTACAGGTAGAAGTGACAGGATTAGATGGGCTCACATATGACAATAAGGGGAAGAGAGGAGCTAAAGATGATTCTTAACTTTGGATCCTACAACTGGGTGCTAAAAAGGGGGGTCACTGAACTAAAATGAAAGATCAAGGTTTAGTTTGAGACATGTTAAGTTTGAAAGGTGAGGTGTCAAGTAGGTTATTGCATATATTATCTGGAGCTGAGAAGTTTGCTAGAGATGTGTTTGAGCATAGTTGGCATATAGATGGTATTTAAAGCCTTGAGAGGAAAGACCATATTGATGGTATTTAAAGCCATTTAAGGCATATTGATGGTAATTAAAGCTTAGGAAAATACTTCTAAGACAAAACAAACCAGAGAGCCCAGAATCATCATTTAGAATACTAGTATCGAAGGAGGCTGGAGTCGGCAGAGAGCTGGGAGGAAAACTAGAAGAGTGAGACATTAGCCAAGCCAAATACAGGAGTGTTTCAGGAAGAGAGTGGCCAGTTACATTGCTTGCCACTGAGGGTCAAGTATAAAGCCTGAGCTTACGTATGGAAAGGATCCATCTGTTGGTCAATACTCTGAATTTAAAAGGACACACACCAAGGCACATCCTTATGAAATTTCTTTACATTGCAGACTAAAAATAAGATTCTAAAATCTTCAGAAGTGGTGAGCAGGAGACAATGGGAACAAGCCACATACAAAGAGTTGGGTTTAGGATAGCATAAGACTTCTCTAGGGGAGTAAAAGCTAAAATACAAATATGCAATGTCTTCAAAATTCCAAGAGAAAATTATTTACAACATAGAATTATACTCAAGTAAAACTGGAAGAAAAATCTATTTAGACATGCAAAATTTCAAAAAGTTGACCTCCCATATGTCCTTTTTCAGGAAGCTACTGAAGGATGCTGTCCTGCAGAATGAGAGTATAATCAAAGAATCGAAAAAATGGGATAAGAAAAAAAGAAGTGAAGGAAATTCAGAGTAGTGATAAAAGAAGTTTCAGGATGACATCTCTGTAGCAGCCTTAGAGGATATTTGTTCCCAACTGCAGTAGCAGAATTGAGGGCTCTGGGAGAGATGTCTTGTGGGGAAAATATGGTTGATAAGCTACTTGATATGACATACATATTGAATGGAGTTTTTGAAAGAAAAAAAATTTGAGGCTGAATGAATAACAGGCACACAGAGGATAACACAAATGGAAAGAAAATGTTCATTCCAGTGTTAAAGACTAACTTTAAGAGAAGATAAAGCCTACTATAATATAAATATAAAATGAACATGTACCAAAGATTTTATTAACTCATCACTTTAGAAGGGAACTAATAAAATTCTACAACCAGTGCAAAGGGTGAATTCAAAGAGCAGAAGCACAGATACGGAACAAGGACTTCTGGAATCAATTTGGTCTATTTAGCAAAATGGTCTATTCAGAAAGCAATAATCAATTGAGTCCTATTAGTTTTCTATTGCTGTCTAACAATTTTCCACAAATTTCACAGCTTACAACAACACACATTTATTATCTCACAGTTCTGTAGGTCAGTAGTCTCGATGGGCTCAGTTGAGTTCTCTGTTTAGAATCTCTTGAGGTCAAGATCAAGGTGTCAGCCTGGTTGGGCTCTCTCTGGAGGCTCTGGGAAACAACAGCTTCTAGGTGCATTCAGGTTGCTGGTTGAATTGTTTCTCATGTGTGTATAGGACTAAGGACACCGTTTTCCTTGTTTGTTGCTCACTGAGATTGCTGTCAACTCCTAGAAACCCCTCTCTGGCCCTTGCACACACCCTCCTCATCTTCAAAGACAGCAACTGCTTGTCAAATACTTCTGGTGCTTTGAATCACTCTCATTTCCTCTTCTGCCACCAGCTGGAGAAAACCCTTTACTTTAAAGGGCTCATGTGATTAGGGATTATGTGCTTAGATTAGGCCCCCTGGGATAATCTCCCTTTTGCCCTATAATATAACATAATCATAGGAATGATATCTTCACAAGTTCTGCCCACACTCAAGGGGAAGAGATTATTCTAAGATGTGGGTCACTGGGAGGTCATTTTAGAATTCTGCCTACCCCAGCATTCCACCATACACAATCAATTCTCATTTCAATCAATAACAGTAACTTGCATTCATACTGGTTTTCTATAACTTACAGAATGGTTAAATAGGCCAAAAAGGAAAAAAAAAAAAAAAAAGGCAAAGACAGCCTGGATGGGTGAGCCATTAATTCTTGTTTTCCTATTTGAAAGTTTTTCATAATTTTTTGACACTTGTTATGCAAGAAAAGAAACATAATCCATAACACAGCACATGGCTCACTTTGATCAATATTTAGGTAACCACTGAATATCTATGTAACCGAAACTTGTGGTGTAGCTATATGTGGAGAATGAGGATGAGGGACCCAAGATGGTGGGGGCAGGCTGGTGGGGCAAAAGTGAAAATCTTCCGCTTTCATAGTAGCAAGTCAACAGGTAATGCCTAAACTGGAAAAATAGAATTAGGACATAAAGTGAAGAACATATTTTTTGGAAATATGATGGTGAATACAAAAGAAATAGCTTTAAGACTTGCCTCTGAAAAGTGGGAATGGGGGCAATGAGTGGTAGGGCAGAGGACTGCTATATTTAATGTGTAGACAATGCATAAGTAAAGCCTGGATGTGAAGAAGCAGAGAGAGTGAGAATGATGTTTTACCTACCTTATACTTTACCATACTTTACCTTTGTTTCTGACATTTCTATGCAGAGCTGAAGGGACCTTTATCATTATGGCTGGGAAATCCCAAGCCTTGGGTAGAATTATCAGTTGGTTAGGGACAGAACTACTACAGTTGTCCTTATTTTAGACAAGATGCAATGATATATCTCCTTTGCATTTTCAGTGATCCTCTTGAGGATGTGACTCAGAGAAAAGAAGAGAAATGACAATGAAGGAGATAGAAACATTTATCGCACAACTATATGTTGGGCATTTTATGATGATATCTCATTTAATGCTGTTAGCAATTCTGTGAGGTAGAAAATATTGTCATCATTTTACAGAGGAAGAATCTGAGGTTCAGAAAAGTGAATAATTAATAATATGAACAACAATATTAGTTAACATTTATTAAGTACTTACTAAGTGTCAGGTACTGTGCTAAGCACCTTGGATTACAAGGATTATTTCAAATCATCCCCATAGGAACCTCTGAGATGGGTACTAGTTCCCATTGGACAGAGGGGAAAATTTGAGCTCAGAAAGCTCTCAGCTCACATAGCTGAGAGCATCAGAGTCAGATGGTCCTCACCTTTCACTTTTCATATGAGACACAGAAGAAGGTCTCTTTCTGCCATGCAAGTGAGCCTCTCTTAAGAGTGGGAAAACAACCCGTCTAACCCTACTGTATATGGTCTGCCCATTTCATTTCTAGCTATGTGTCTTGGCCTCAATGACTACTTGTTAGTTGGTTTTGCAGAATAACCAAAGAGCTGCAAAGACTAGGCATAGTCCCTATAAGGACATTTCTTGTTTTCCTCCTCCTGGAATTCCTACCCCTTTCTGCTAGTAATAGCACCCTGATTTCCAGTTGAAGACTCACTCTTCTTCTATTAAGGAGGGTGTTGCATAACCTAGACTTTTCCAGTCAAAACTTTCTAACCTTCTGGCTACAAGGACTGATTCAGAAATGGTCACCATGACCAGGGACTTTACTGGAAACATTGAGAATAAGACACTGTCTTTCTGCTGGTCTTAAAAAGATCACTGGATGTGGTTGGAACCAAGCCTGGGAATCTGGGGACCAGAATATGCAGAAAATTGCCTGAGAATAAAAACCTGGGAATCTGGAGGCCAGAATATGAAGAAAATTGCTTGAGAATAAAAACCTCTCTGGGGAAAAACAGAGGCAAGAAGACTAAGTTCTTGAGGTCTAGTTGAAGTGTCTGGCTTCAGCTTTGTCTAATGATGCCATTAATAAACTTCCTTCTATCATGTGGGGTGGTTATTTGTTCCCCAGCCATAATCTGGGAAGCTCTTTGAGCTTGGGATTACCAAGGAATGTGAGGGAAAGGGAGAAGGAAACTATATAGATCAAGACAAGGAAACTGGGGATTAGTAGGAAGAGAAAAGAAACCCTAAGGTGTGCTTTGTTTTCTACAAAGGTGAAAATTTTAATTTTCCTTAAAATATTCTCAGCTGCCTACAAGAAGCTGAGAATGTGGTGGCTCCCCAGAGTCATCACTATATTTTTTTTCTTTTTTTGGCCATATTTATTGCATGGAGGTTCCTCAACAAACTGAAAATAGGATTACTATGTGATCTAGCAATTCCACTTCTGGATATATATTCAAAAGATTTAAAACCAGTGCATTGAAGAGATATCTGCACTCCTATGTACATTTAGGCATTATTCACAATAGCCAAGTTATAGAATCAACCTAAGTGTCTATCAACAAATGAATGGAGAAAATGTGGCATATATACACAAAGATATACTTCTCAGCCTTAAAAAAAAGAAGGAAATTCTATCATTTGCAACAAGATGGGCGGATCTGAAGGATATTATGCTAAGTGAACATTATGCTAAACCAGGAACAGAAAGTCAAATAATGCATGTTCTCACTTACAGAGGAAATCTAAAACAATCAAACTCACAGTAGCAGAGTAGAATCATGGTATATTCCATTCTACATGTTATATGTATACAATGTCTACATATTGTATACATATAACATCACTTTGTACCTTATGAATATATACAATTATTTGCCAATATATAGTAGGGAATTTTTTAAAATTAAAATTTGCATTTCTAACAAGTTCTTAAGTAAGACTGCTACTACTGCTCAATGGACCATATTTTGAATTCCACTGTGCTAGGGTAGGAGTAAGCAACAACACAGGGCAATCTGGGACTAGTTCTTTGCTTCCAAACCTAAACAGTCACAGTGATAAACTGGTGTAGTAATTGGCAGATCACCCAGGGATGGAACCACCGAGTGAGGAAGCTGGCTTGGGGAAAATCTCACCATAGCTGATGGGAAGAAATTCAATATCTGTTTGAAATGGAATCAGTCTGAGTCTTGCTTCTCTGTACATCAAGAGGGAGCAAAAAGCTAATAACCTGGAAAAACTGTGCATAGAAATTATACATGAAAAATATATACCTCTACATGTATATATGTATACATATATGTACATGTGAATTGATTCTTTGGTATCACCAGAAAGAAACTCTTAACAACCAAAATCCTTTTTGTTTTTATGGTAGTCTTTCCTGAAGAATTTGAAAGTTACTGACAGAACCCATTAATCTTTCAAAACTTCTAAGGGGCTTCTGAGTGTTGCTTGATTCATCTTTCCAATTTTTTTTTTTAAACATACAGATACTAGGTTTTTCTCTTCGGTTCTATAAGACAGAAAACTTTTTACCATGTCTCCTACACTGTATGTTTCCTGTTGCTTTCAAATGACCCAGCTTGAAAGCCTACAAACCATAGTTTGCAGATCCTGCTTTAAATATTTATTTCAGATTTTTTTCCATGAATTGAAATTTGATTTCTTCACATTTCCAGTTCTCATTTCCACATAATTCTGCCTACTGAATGCATAATAAAAATGCATTTTACAAAAGCTTCTTTTTGAGAGTTAAAAAATCTTGACACCTATTAGACGTCTATCTTGTAGACTAAGAAGAGAGTGACCGTCCATCAGAAGCTGCCAGCTTCATCCTCTTTGGAAAAGTTGGAACTATAATATTTCAAAACTCAAGAGTGTTGAGTGTGGACAGACAATAAAAAGACCCAGGACCCAAGAGTTGGCAAGAGCATAAAATCTATGCAACAGAGCAATTCCTTATGATGAGTTGTAAAAATAATACAATGGATCAAATGCTTTGTACCACAAGATTTTTTCACACCCTCCAGGGAAACTGCCAAACTTACTTAAAAACATGGTAAATTGAAGCTGGTTATATCCATCCCCTTCACAAACATTTCTCTCACCACTTCTAATCTCACGCAGATGTGGCAAGAGCATCAAAGATCGGGTTTGACACATTTGGACCTACTTAAAAAGAAAGCTGAAATTTAAAATATTTTTGAATTTCTGCCACCTACTGGCAACTGGAAGTGATAGAATTGAGCATCGTGTAATCACACTTCCTGGTTGAGGCTGGTTGTGGTCCTCATCTGGGGGATAGCTAATTAACACATGCTTTAACTGGTCTTTAGCACATGTAGCTTATTTAGTGAGAAAACTGTGGATTGAATTATTTGGAGGCTAGTTTCCAGGCCCTGGAGCAACTCTAACGATTCCTGCCTGGTAAACCTGATTACAAAGTGAACTTGGCATTTTGGGATTCCCTTCCTTGTTGATGTGAATCATACGGCTTCAGTGTTGTTGAGAGCTGGTGCTCAGATGGCCCTGTTGTTTGTATACTGTTGCATAAACTTCACTGGCAAGACCCATGTGTTTGCAGGTGTAATTCTAGAAGGCGGATAGTGTATATTTGTGGACTGTGCAAAATGAATCTGAGTATTGATTTGTATGGCATCTGGAATACATTCTGGAAAGTTCTTACAGGGACAATGTGTAATGATTTGGAATTGCCACCCTGGCGCACACAGCCAGGATAGTGGGGGAAGATCTTTCAGCTTGAATTATTAACTAGTTTCTGATGACAATTTTGGCAGCCTAAACCTAAACTAGGTTCTTGGATAATCTCTCCAAATCCATCCTTTAACAAAATAACCTACATGCAGCATCATCCTTGTCTTAACCTTGTAACTCCCCTGGTCCTGTTTTGTCATTTCTTGGTGTGCCGAACTTTACTTCAAAGGGTTCATTTCATTCCAAGGGGCAACCAGAGAGGGATCAAAGACTTTACTTCATTTCGCAAAGGCCAGGCTGGAAAGTTTATTACACTGGGTCAATCTCTCTTTGAAGATTGCTATCTGTGGGTGTGAAACCTGAGTCCCATGAAAGACAGATGAGAAAAGCTCTGGGGCAGCCACCAGACAAGAAGGTGTCATTTATACCAAGATTGGAAAGCAACGTCAGAGACGTTGGAGAAGATCAAAAAGTTGAAGGTGCGTTGGACATATGGCAAAGAGTAGCGACCATCTGGAAAAGTGGATATTGTAATGGGACAGGCAGCAATCAAAGGAGAGTTGAAATTTAAAAAAGGAATGAAATGAAAGAAAAGAGAAAAGAAAGAAGAAGGAAGGAAGGAAGGAAGGAAAGAAGGAAAGAAGGAAGAAAAAAAGAAAGAGAAAGAAAGGAAAGGAAGAAAGTAAGAAGAAAGAAAGAAAGAAAGAAAAAGAAAGAAAGAAAGGAAAGAAAGAGAAACAGGAAGGAAGGGAGGGAGGGAGGGATGAGGGAGGGAGGGAGAGAAGGGAGGGAGGACAGAAAGAAGGAAGGAAGGGAATTAAAGGCCAAGAAATACATTGAGTGATAGACCAGTAAGCATGTTGAAAAATGAGGGCTGTTATAGTGACAGAACCAGCTCTAGGGTCCAGCCATACTCAGTTTCTTTTACTTCTGCAAACGTAGGATGCTCTCTGGTTTCTATGCCTTCACGCATGCCCTTCTCCCAGCTGGAATATTGTTCTGTTCCTGACCTCTCTGCATTTTCTTTTCACTAAACCAACTCCTCCAACTTATTGTTGAGATATCAGCTTAAGTCTTTCTTTCTCTGGACAGTCCAGGAAAGTCCCCTTTAGACCTGAGTTACTCCAGCTATCATGGTAGAGTGCTTACTTCCTTTGTCACAGGACTTTTCATACTTCCTTTTATTGTTTAACACCTTTCTTTCCTGAGAGCCCTATGCTCAATGACAGTGGGAACTTGTCTGCCTTGTTTTCCTTACCACTACAACCTCAGCACCCAGCATGATACCAGCCAAGGTATTCCTTGTGAAAGAGCATTCTATCAGTTTACCATTTCCGGAACAAGTTCCTTTCCATTGGGTGGGCAGAGATGAAGACTAACACCATCTCAATGCCTCACATTTTGTAACTGCAGTAGAACACGAAGTCAAAGACACTGGTGATTTTAACAAATCATGACTGCCCTCTCTTCCTTCCAGCTGGAACAAGGCTATTCCTTCAAATAAGTCAAACCTTGCTGTCTTTGCGTATGTTTGGAAATGTATGGCATCAAATCCTATCATGTACTAATCAGAGTAGATAAGCATGGTCTCAGTCATCTTCTCCAGAAAATACTCTATTTTCAAGTGAAATCTCTCCTTGGAGCTCCAACAAAGCGATGAGATATTTTGCTAGTATAGCTTTATATTAAAAATTTAGATCAGATCATCTACCAGTTTTAAAGTCAACAAGAGGAAGTTGAGGCATTGGTGTTTTGCTGTGTGTTAATGTTGATATGGGACAGTTTTGAGTGTGTATCCTTTTGTAAATTGCAGTTTTTAACATAGCGTGTATTTAAAATTAAATACATATCAAATTTTGAGGAACCTCTGTAGTACTGATTTGAAAACAATCTCTAAGCAAGACACAATTCTAAATGTTTTGCCCATATCAACTCTTCTACTCTCCAGAACAACCCCATTAGGCACATACTAGTACCCTGACTTTAGAGATAAGGACACAGAGGCACAGAGAGGCTAAGTAATTTACTAACTTAACAGCTGGTAAGTGATGTAACCAGGATTCGAATGCAAAAGTCTGACTCCATTTATTCATTCTTTTAACTAATATTTAATGTGTATCTACTATGTGCCATGCACTGTTCTGGGCTATAGGCACACAGCAATAAACAAAACACAAAAATCCCTGCCCATGGAGCTTCCTGTTCTGGTGGAGCTCCATTCCAGCATCCTTGTTCTTACTCATTACTACTGCACTCCTTCTGTCACTGGTTGCCTTCGGCTCTATGGGAGAAAGGCAGGGTGATATGAGGGTGAGAGTCAGGAAGAGACAATTAGGCTGAGACTAGGAAGGTGAGTAGGAGTTGGCAAAGAAGGCAGGGTGGGGAAGGCCTTGCAGGCACAGGAAACAGAGGGGAATTGTGGAGCTGAGTGGCATCCTCATCATCATACCACCCTCCTCCTCGTTGTCCTAGCCCAGAAAAGGGGTCAAAACCTTTGGTGAAATGGACTGCTGGGGAGCTTCCTATTTGACAAAGACCAATCAACCCACCCTAATTTCTTTCCTCCTCAGTGTCCTTGCTGCTGTGCACCATTGTCCCTAGCCTTGCCTCCTACATCCTGCCTGCTCTACTTTGATGTCTAACTAAATCAATTTCCCCAACTCTTAGTTTTCCTGCTTCCTTCCCCAGCCCCAACCCCAATTCCTATCCCATATACTCTCCACACAAGTAGTATGCAACTCTCTACATACTCACCCATGTGTTCTCAGATTAGATGTGACTTCACTCATTCCTGTAACATTTATTGAGTGCCTGCAATGTGCCAGGCACTGATTCTAGTGCTGGGTCCCTGCGGGAGGCTGAAAAATGGCTCCCCCAAATATATCCATGTGCTAACCCCTGGAATCTATAAATATTACCTTACATGGCAAAAATACTAGAGATGTGATTAAGTTAAGGAGGCTGAGATGGGGAGATTATCCTAGATTATCCAGGTGGGCCTTAAATGCAATGATACGTATCCTTATAAGAGAGAGACAGAGAGGGAGATTTGACACACATGGAGGAGAAGGAAAGGAGAAGACAGAGCAGAGAGAAACCTGAAGATCCTGGCCTTGAAACCTGGAAAGTGACACAGCCACAAGCCAAGGATTTCTGGCAGCCCTCAGAAACCAGAAGAGGCAAAGTACAGATTCCACCTTAGAGTCTCAGGAGAGAGTGTGGCCCTGGCTGTCTCCTTGATTTTAAATCCAGTGATAACGGATTTTGGATTTCTGGCCTCCAGAACCATGAAATAATGATTTCTGTTGTTTAAAGCCTACAGTTCATGGTCATTTGCTACAGCAACATCAGGAAACTAATACAGTAACCTTTTCTAGGTACATCCTGGAATTCCCAAGGTATTCCAACCAGTTCCCACAGCATCCTATATTTTCCCTACTCTACGACTTACCACATTGTATATTGGCTGCATGTTTCTGCATTCTCTATTAGACCAGAAACTCCGTGAAGGCAGAGACTACACCTCATTTATCTTTATATATCCCCAGCACTTATTTCACATTGTTCTTTGCATATAATAAATGCTTAATAAATTTTTGCTCCATGAGGCCAGGTGCTGTGGCTCACGCCTATAATCCCAGCACTTTGGGAGGCCGAGGTCGGGGGATCACTTGAGGCCAGGAGTTGAGACCAGCCGGGCCAACATTACAAAACCCTGTCTCTACTAAAAACACAAAAATTAGCCAGGCGTTGTGGCACACACCTGTAATCCCAGCTACTAGGGAGGCTGAGGCAGAGAATCGCCTGAACCTGGGAGGTGGAGGCTGCAGTGAGCCAAGATCGCACCATTGCACTCCAGCCTGGGTGACAGAGGAGACTCCATAAGAAACAAATAAGTAAATAAATAAAATGTTACATGAATAAATAAACTATGATGAGGGATTTTACTGTTACTTCATGTTATTTCATTTTTTTAAATGTGAAATCATTTTCTTTTCAATTAGACTGTGAAAACCAAGGTGTGTTGCTCCTAGCTGAAGGAGGGCACACAGGTTTGATCTTTCATGATTAGTAATGGCTGCCTGGACACTCATGGAAATAGGACACCTTGAGCAATTAATGATGTCTGTCATAGATGTGATCATAGGAAGGGGTGATCTACGTATACCTACTTGGCCATCCCTGACAGTTTTTGTCCATGAATAAGGGTTTTTATATCTAGACATAAAATGAATGATGTTGCTGCCTGCAGAATCTTAGAACTGAAGTTTGGCATTTGTAATTTATCCATGGTAACAGTGTCTTCTCATATTCTTAGTTCCTGCTGTGAAAACTGACCAGTATGTATGTTCTTCTTTCATCCAACATTTTCAACATCAGATACTGTTCTAGGTGCTAGAGCTATACAGTCCCTGCCCTCAAAAAGTTTAAAGACTGGTAGTGAAGATGAACATGTTTTTGGTGAATCCAGGTCAGTAGTGTGAAATGGGCTATAATGGTGGTCTGTGAATGGTGTAGCGTGGCTGTGGTGGAGTAAGTGTCTTAGGAGGGAGGGAAGAGGAAAATCTTCAGGCAAAGACCTTGGATTAAATTTAGAAACTGGCTCTTGAGGCACTGACTAAAGAGAGGGGGAAAATTTGCCCACTATGCATCAGGAGGAAGTGTGTGACTCAGTGGCTCTCCACCTTTAGCTCTGGGTCCCAAAGGAGGCCTGGGCTGTCTGGCTGATTTTGCAGTGAACCTGATAAAAATTTAGCATTTTGGTCACTCCCTGTCCCCTGAGCAGAGCTCCGGAAGCAGGATCAATAGGGAAACATCGTCAGCAGCTAAAGGATGCTATAAATCTTTTCAACCCTGAACAGAACAGAACAGGACTGGCTGAGACTCTGGAAGGGGCTAAGGCAAAATTTGGGTTTCCATTCTAATGAGCACTTTCTGCTACTGAAAGCTGTGCTGTTGGAGAAAGACAGCAGGGAGACGGTGTCAGTGATTTTCTATTTTCTATGGACCATGGAGTGGAAACAAATGACTTCACAGCTATAAAAACACCCTCTTTTTCAGCAGGTATTTGCCAAAAACATAATATGCATATGTCAAGGTGCTAGTTACCTCCACAAAGGTAAATGCAACCTACCCACTCACCACACAAACATAGTGATGTGGTGAAGAGGACATGGGCTATGGAGCAAAAACGATCTGTGGTGGAGTCTAGCCTGCATTTCAAAAGCTGCGTGATCTTAGGCAAGTTCCATCATTGCTCTGAGCTTCAGTTTCCTCCATCTGTAAAATGAGAATAATATTACTGCCTATATTACTGACTGCATGTTAGCATATAGGAACTTAGACATAGAATATAATTAATGTTAATTACACATGACTTTTACAGGGGAGCTAAGGCTTGCCCTGGAGTCTAAGACGCAAAATCCTAGCTTTGTCTGAGGGACTCTTTTAGGGGCTGAGAGTTGATCCACTTATGGTAAGAGTGGAAAGCAATAGTGTGATTAATATCTGCTACACCTCATTCATTTATTCAGCAGACATTTACTGAACTCCTAGAGTGAGCCAGCCGTACGCTAGGTCCTGGAGGTACAGAGATGATCAAGTATTTCCAGCTGTATCTTAAGTTCTGTGACAGCAAGGATCATTTCTATGTGGTTCATTGTTGTAGCACTAACACCCAGTATAGATAAGCAGAGGTGGGTTAGTAGGTGTTATTTCTCTTTTTTGTTGATATATAATATTTTACATATTTATGGGATGCATGTGATTTTTTTTACATCTATAGAATGTGTAATGATCCAGTCAAGATACCTGGGGTATTCATCACCCTGAGTATTTATCAGTTCTATGTGTTGAGAACATTTCAAGTTCTATCTTCTGGCTGCTTTGAAATGTACAATACATTGTTTGATTTTTTTTTTTTTTTTGGGGATGGAATCTTGCTCTGTTGCCCAGGCTGGAGTGCAGTGGCACGATCTTGGCTCACTGCAACCTCCGTCTCCCAGGTTCAAGCAATTCTCCTGCCTCAGCCTCCCGAGTAGCTAGGATTACAGGTGCATGCCACCATGCCCGGCTAATTTTTGTATTTTTAGTAGAGATGGGGTTTCAGCATCTTGGCCAGGCTGATCTTGAACTCCTGACCTCATGATCCACCGACCTCAACCTCCCAAAGTCCTAGAATTAAGGCATGAGCCACTGCACGGCCAAAAACTTATTTCTTAATGAGAAATGATGTTTAAGAATTATTCTTAATTTGAAAAAGCATTAATAATAATATATATCAAAAACTATGCATGTAAAATTTGGCTAAATACTGTCAGATAGCTCTCCTGAAGCACTGTACTACCACTACTCCCCACCAGCAGTGGATGGTCCTACATCCCTCATCTTCACCTGTACTTGGCACTTTCCAGCTTTCTAATTACCACCAGTATAAAATGCATGATGTGACAACTCATTTGTTTTAATTCATTTTTTAAAATCACTAATATATGTGAGCAAAACTTCAAATACTGATATTTTGGGTTTTCTTTTCCAGAAATTGCCTGTTCATGTCCTTTGCCCAATTCTGTTCCTGGGTATATGTTCCAAATGGATTCTCAAATGTGAACATAAAGAGTAGTGCCTAAGAGTAGTCATTGCTGTTATTTGTAGTGGCAGGAGCTGGAGACAGCATAAAAATCCTTCACTCAGAGAGTTAAGTGGTAAAGGTGGCGAATTCATCTCCTGAGGTACTGTGCAGCAGTTCTAAGAGATGAACTAGATATATGAGTAGTGCACAGATGATTCTTAAAAACATAGAGATGTATGCTAAAAGAAACAATACTATTCATATGTAAGTTACACTTCCGTGCATATAAAACACTTATGTGTGTGTGAGCATGTGTATATTTTTTAAAGAACATATTAAACACATTAGAGTGATTAATGGAGGCAGGTAGTGTTGGCAGGGAGTAGAAGTAAAGAAAGGGAACCAAAAAGAATAAAGAAGTAAATTAAATAAGAGAAAAGACCTTGCACAGTCTAGTGATGATAACATGTCGAGAATGGAGAAGTAAAAGAAATTCAATCCTATGTACCTGAGATCTGAAAATAATAACAGTTGTTAATAATCATAAATATAATGATATAGTGCTTTCTATTTCTATGGTTTTTTGAATCTTTCAAAGCATTTTATAGCTATTTTATTTGGTGGTAGAAGTAGAGAAGACATCCTTTTCCCCAGTGTAGATAGAGAGAAGGAAATCAGACTTCGATTTTTCCAGGGAAGACGCTAGGACCCAGGAGCTTCCCCTGCAAACCTGTCTTTTTTCTGCTACAGTGGATTGGTCAGCTGCTGTCACCAGGCTCCCTAAAGGCTAGTGAAATTTGAATAAAGCCCTTCATTTATATTTCTGCATGTTCCTTCCTGCCAGATAAAAATGCATGTGCTTTAGTGGGCATCCCATTTTCCTACTACATCTCAGCTATTAAGGCTGTTCACACATAGGGCTCCCATTGACCCTGGCTCTCTCCCTAATTGAACCTGAGGACTAAAACATCCTTTACAATAAGCACTTCTTTGCAATAGACAGATTTCCTGGACCCATAAAACAGCTTTTAGAAAAGGCGAGCCGTATTTAAGGAAGACATTAATATAGTGCCACAAAATGAGGTTTGCTGACATATGACTCTCTGAATAATTTACTTTAAATAAATTAACACTAGAATTTACATTTACCTTTGAAAGTCCAATTTACTGGAGACACTGAGGATGTGTTCCCTGGAGAATGGAAACAATGAAAAACACCAGCCTCTGTTTGACTGCTTTGCTAAGAACCATAATGATAAAATGACTTATTTTTCTGGAGAAATCTCCCTTTTATCAACACTTAGACCCATCTATTGAAGGGGCTCCCCATCTCCCCCAGCAAACCTTTTGTAGCCAACAAGGTGAATTTAGCACCCAGGTGAGGGCAAGAAACTGGGGATGGTATGGAGTAAAAAAAAATCAGTATAATTGAAAAGTTAAGAATCATCATCATAATAGTCAGAAGTTACTGCTAAATTATTTGAATGTATTGTCTCATTTAATTCTTGTAAAAACTTGACAAAGTTGGATCTCATATTAACTCCTTTTGACAGATGAGGAAATCATGACTTAAATAGTTTGCTCACGATCACATAGCTAGTAAGTTGTGGACGTAGTATTCAAATATAGGGAATCTTACTTCAGAGTCCACACTTAGACTTTTCTTTTAAATGATTGTCAAATTATCAATAATTATTAACAGTAATTTAAGTAGCTATCAAATTTAGATAATCATTACGAAAATTGGAAAATACAGAAAAAAAAGAAACAGAAAAAAAAAGCACCCATCCTCTTAAAATCTAGGGTTAATTATTACCCAGGACCCTCAAGGTTAATTATTTTGGCATATTCTCTTCTTATGAGAAGACTTGATTTCTGTTTTTCGGAGACTGAGAACATTTCTCTGTGCTTTGGGGTCAAGGGTGAGAATAAGGAGTGTCTTTTACAGAGTAGAAAGGTAAAGCAGCGACCTTTTGGCCTATGAACATGAGGACATGAATTTATCTGTCCTTTCCAACTGGCTTCCAGTCAGAGAGGCTGATGAGCATAGCAGGATGCCTGGGCACATGTGGCTCCAGCATATGGAGCTGCAGTGCTGCCCTGGGCCTGGGAATGACGTCTCCTCCTCATCACTTGGGGCATGGAACAGACCTGGCCAGCATGAGAACAGGGACAAGGAAGCCACCTGAATCCCTGGCCTAGAAGTGGTGCCTGTGGTCAGCAGATTCACCCTTAGCGGCTTCTGGCCCCCACCCAGTCCTTTGCAGGTCGTGTCAAGGGAGTTCGTATCTGACACCATCCATATTCACACATATGTGATCCAACAGCACAGCATTAGGGTGAGGAGCTTGGGCTTTGGAATCAGAGCTGGGGTCCAATTCAGGCTTTGCCCAATTAGAGCTATATGAATCATGGCAGGTTATTCAACCTCCTAAATTTCAATGTTGTCAACTATAAAACTAGGCAGTAGAGTGTGACAGTTAAGCACGTGGGCACCGGAATCAGACTCTGTATTTTCCAATCCTAGCTCCATTACTGACCAGCTGGGTGACTGTGGGAAAACTGTTTAACTTCTCTGTGTCTCCATTTTTTCATGTATTAAAATTAAATAGGAATAATGACAACACCTACTACACAGGTGAAGATGAAACGAGATAGTACATGCAAAGTGCCTGATATAAATACTCAGAAAACATTACTTGTTTTTATTATTATTGAAATGAGGTGATTAAGGTACATGCCTTATAATATTGTTGTGAGAATTCTTGAAGTAATATAAATGAAGCACTTTAGAAAATGTATTCTGTTGGAAATATAGTTGCTTAGGTCAAACACCTTGAAGTCACTCTTAATTCCATTTTTTCCCTCCTAAAATTATTCTATCAGCAAATATTGCCAGCTGTACCATAAACAAATTTCCAGAATCCAACCACTTCTCATCTCCCCCCGTGCTATGCCCTTGTCCAAACCACCATCGTTCTCACCTGGATTATTTCCATAATAGCCTCCTAACTGGTTTTCTGGCTTCTGTCCTTGCCCGTATACAGTGTATTCCCAATACAGCAATCTTTAGTTGAAGTTGTTTTTAGTTTTTTATCATTTAAATGTTTAACTTTTTCTTTTGGAATACTGACTTTTAGAAAAATTCCAAAAAGACTTTACAGAGAGCTCACATATACCCTTCACCCAGCTTTCCCACAAATTACATGATGGTGCAATGATCAAAACCAAGACACTAACAAACATGCGTACAATACTATTAACTGGAGTTCTTTTTCAAAGTTCACAATTTCCCCCATGTTGTGTGTGTTTGTTTCTGGTCCTAGATGCAATCTGGGATCCTATGTTGCATTAAATTGTCACTCTTTCATCCTCCAGTCTTTGAAAATTTCTGTTTTTTTCTTGCCTTTAATAATCTTTTGATGATTACTGGTTAGTTATCTTGTAGAACAGCCATCAATTTGGGTTTGTCTGTTTTCCCACGATGAAATTGAGGTTATGCTTTTTTTTTTTTTTTTTTTTTTAGATGGAGTTTCACTCTTGTTGCCCAGGCTGGAGTGCAATGGTACTATCTCAGCTCACTGCAGCCTCCGCCTCCCGGATTCAAGCGATTCTCCCAAGCACAGAGGTAATGGTTCTTTCAGTGCCTTATCCGCATGATACATAATGTTGTCTTATTGGTGATGTTGGCCTTGATCACTTGATTTAAAGTGGCCCTTACGAGGTTTCTTCACTATAACATTACAGTTTTGTTCCTTTGTAACTGGTTCATGTTTGGAAGGACTTCTTTGAAAATGAGGTAATATTCTATTCTGTTCAAGTTTTTACCTTCCAAATTTAGTATTCATTGGTGGATCTTACCTGCAGCAATTACTACTGCAATGTTCTAACTGTGATTTTTTTTTATTCATTCTACATTACTAATTTAGATTCTTTTGTAAGAAAGAACTATACTTCCTCCCCTATTTATTTATTTATTCAATTGTATATTTATATCACTATACTTATTTTATTCTATGGATTTAATCAAATTTATTTCACACCTTAAACTTTCCTAGATTGATCTTCAAGTTGACTTCTATCTTTTTGCAACATGTCCCCATCTTTCTGGGAGACATTTAGGGGCACTTCCTTTGTTTCTGGCACCATAAGATATTGTATGTTCATCTTATATTTTTCCTGCCCCAGCCCTGGAAACAACTTTTCTAAAAAGCCTTTGTTTCTTAATTGAAATATGGTCCCGCAGTCCAAATCATCCAAGGCAAGATGGTGCTAGATATGCTTGTTAGAAAGAGGGTGTGATTGCACCTAAGCCCCATCAGTGGAGAGAACTAGGAATCATATGTTTGTACACTAACACATACACAGCAGCTTTTAGAATGTAAGTCAGCTCAAGTCATTCCTCTGATCAAAATCCATCTTTGACTTCTCACTCATCCTGCACAATGGCTTACAAGACCATCCCTACTTGATCTTGGCCCCTCTTCTTCTCTGACCCCATTTTCTTCTATTTTCACCTCACTCTAGCCACATTGTTTTCTTTGCTTTTCCTCCAGTCCCAAGCATGTTCCCATCTCAGGGACTTTCCTCTAATTTTCCCTCACTGCAACTCTCCTCACCTAAATGGCTCACTCCCTTAATTTAGGGCTCTGCTTAGATCTGCTCTGAGGGATAACCTTCCTTACAACCCAATATAAAATGACAACTTATCCTCCCTCCATCCCAATATTTCCTATACTCCCTACCTTGCTTAAGTTTTTATCCTGCATTTGTCAACATCTGGAACACTATAGTTTCACAAGTTCATGGGGTTTTGTCTGTCTCTCTATTAGAACATAAGCTCTGTCCTGTTCAATCCTACATTCCTTGTACCTAGAAGACTGCTTGTCACACAGCAATAAATATTGGTTGCATGAATGAATGAATAAATGGTCAAGAGTATGAGCTTTAGAATCAGAAAAAAATCTGTGTACCAAGTGTACCAACTACACTACAAAAACCAGCTGAGGGAAACTGGGTAAGTTTTGTAAGTGCTCTCCCGTCAGTTTTATCATCTGGACAAAATAAAATTTAAATCATAAGGGCTAGTTGTGAGAATTAAATAAGACAATGTGAAGTGATCTTTATTGAATAAATGACTGTTAAGTGCTTGGCAAATAATATACTCAATAAACTGTAGCTATTAACATCATCATCATCATGATTAGCTTTTAATGAATCCAGAATTGGGTTCACCGTGGACTCTCCCCCACCCATTCTGGTAAGCCATGTGTCCTCCTCCAACCAAGGGGCTTCAGAGGCAAGTCCTTGGTCTCACCTCCTGCAGCTGTTCCAGAGAGTGTTTTTCCAGAGGGCCTGGGACCACTGGGACATTCTTCAGAGCCCTCAGGCATGTTTTAATGTGCTGACCTGTATGAGGAAACTTAAAAGGTATAATTAATTTGTTTAGCAAAAATATCAAACAGGCCCCTTCTAGTTACATCTGGAGGGAACAAGCAGGGAACAAAGAGGGGCCCAAGGTTTGCCAAGATGACACCAGGTCCCTGCCAAGAACAGCTCCATGTGAGCCTCCCCTAGAGGGACTAGGCTGGGTTGGGGGACCCTAACCTCACCCCCAATGCCACTCCATGCACTAATTCCCAGACAGTCCTTCAGGGTCTCTGAGGGCAGCTGAGAATCAAGAGGGATTTGGCGTTTTCAGCTATTACCTGGATCAGGAGGTCTCCAGGGCACCCTCCAGACAGGTTCCCATCCAGGCTTCCCTGTGGGCTTCGGTTTGCTTCCCCCTCTCCTGGTGCTGACACGAGGAGAGTGTTTCCATTCGCCAAATTCTCCCTCACACAGTTTCCCAGTCTAATGCTGAAACGTGTGTGTAGGCTCTGTCACAGCAGCTGTGTGCCGGGAGATGGGCCAAAACACCTGGAGGAGGCCTCCTAGCCATCCAGCCTCAGAAAGTAAGAACAATGGCTCCTTGCCATGCAGTGTTGATCCATCTCATTGCAGCCTTAGAAACATGTGGCATGAACCCTGGGTGGTGTCTGGACCCTGAGCTTGAATGAGGGGCCATACAACATACTAGGTGCACAGGACCCAAAGTAGTGATTTTTAAGAATTTCTAGAAGATTTAAGGCAAGAGAGGAGACTGGAGGGAGTGTGTGGCTGATTTCCTAAAGCAGCAATCTAGTGGTAGAAAGAGTTGTAAGTTGACATGAGATGCCCAGTGTTCCCCTACGACTAGGCCACTTGGTTAGCAGTAATAGTACCTAACTTGAATAAATTATTGTGAGGATCAAATGAGATTGATGTATAAGAAGTCTCTTTATAAAGTACTATATGAATGCAAAAATCCATCACTACCACCTCCCCATCTCTAATATATTCTAATCTGTCTGTTCTCTGTTACAGCTCTTTCTCTTTCTCTCTGCACATACACACACACACACACACACACACACACACACACACACTCATCCCATTTTTCCAGTTAGGTTGTAAAATGGACTATTCTGAGAATTGAAAACCCAGAAATAAAGCCAACTACATAGAGCCAACTGATCTTTGACAAGGCATACAGAAACATAAATTGGGGAATGGACACCCCACTTAATAAATGGTGCTGGGAAAACTGGCAAACCACATGTAGAAGAATGAAATTGGATTCCTATCTCTCACCTTATATAAAAATCAACTCAAGATAGATAAAAGACTTACATATAAGACCTGAAACTATAAAAATTCTAGAAGACAGTGTTGAAAAAACTCTTCTAGACATCAGCCTAGGCAAAGAACTCATGACTAAGACCCCAAAAGCAAATACAACAAAAACAAAAGTAAATAAATGGGACCTAATTAAATTTAAAAGCTTCTGCGCAGCAAAAGAAATAATCCACAGAGTAAACAGACAACCCACAGAATGGGAGAAAATATTTGCAAACTAAGCATCTGACAAAGGACTAGTATCCACAATCTACAAGGAACTCAAACAAATCAGCAAGAAAAAAATAAATAATCCCATTAAAAAGTGGGCAAAGGACATGAATAGACAATTTTCAAAAGAAGATATACAAAAGGCAAAAAAAAAAAATGAAAATGCTTAACATCACTAATCATCAGGGAAATGCAAATTAAAACCACAAAGAGATACTGCCTTATTCCTGCAAGAATGACCATCATTCAAAAGTCAAAAAACAATAGATGCTAGTATGGAAGTGGGAAAAAGGGAACACTTATACGCTGCTGGTGGAAATGTGAATTAGTACAACCTCTATGGAAAACAGTGTGGAGACTTCATGAACAGCTAAAAGTAGATCTACTACTGGATTAAATGATCCAGCAATTCCACTCCTTGGTACCTACCCAAAGGAAAAGAAGTCATTATATGAAAAAGACACTTACACACATAGGTTTATAGTGGCACAATTTATAATTGCAAAGATGTGGAACCAACCTAAGTACCCACTGACTAATAAGTGGATAAAGAAAATGTGGTATACATATATGATGGAATATTACTCAGCCATTAAAAGTAACAAAATAATATCTTTTACAGCAACTTGGATGGAGCTGGAGCCCATTATTCTATGTGAAGTAATACAGAAGTGGAAAACTAAAACAGTATGTTCTCACTTATAAGTGGGAGCTAAGCTATAAGTATGCAAATGCATACAGAGTGATATAACGGACTTTAGAGACTCAGAAGGGGCAGGGTGGAAGTGGGGCTAGAGATAAAAAACAAACATAAAAAACTACACATTAAGTACAATGTATGCTGCTCGGGTGATAGATGCACTAAAATCTCAGAATTCACCACTATATAATTCATCTATGTAACAAGAAACTGCTTGTACCCCAAAAGCTATTGAAATAAAAAAAATTTTAAATGGACTGTTCTAGAGGATTCATCCATTCAGGATTAGTGGTTATGTTAGTAAACATGTGGGCTTGGTGCTGGACTCTCTGGTTCAAAGCACAGTTTTGCTGCATTCCAGCTGAGTGACTTCTGACACATTACTTAACCTCATTGTGCCTCAGTTTCCTCATCTTAAAATGCTGATGGCAATGATAATAGCCCCTAGCTCCACTAAGAAGTTGTGGTTTTTGAACCATGTTTGTACATATAAATACTCAATGAATATAAGCAGCAATTTTCTCATATACAAATCAGTGATTTTCAAAAAACAGAAATGTAATCTCACATTTACTTTATGCTAAAACTACACTGTACGAATCTGAATCTTTCTGGTTTGGTTGAGAAGCTGTCCTAAGATCTTAGAGAGCCCCAATGAACATTATGAACATAAATTACCATCGTGTGAGATGGAGAAAGAGTTGGTTATTTGAGCTCTTGTATTGTGTGGATTCTGGCTGCTGAGATGAACCTTTCGGGTCACACTCAGTGATTTTAATCTGAAGCTGAAAGGGCCAAATAAGAACAATATTATTGCTAAACTGAAGTCACTAGACAATCCCTCTTTTGAATGCCTGAGGCTGACATTCAAAAATCTTGTCATTACTTGCGATATGACCTCTTATGTAGCTGGAAGCCTTGTTTCAAAAAACAGAATTCTATTGGCACACTGCATTTCCCAACGCCAGTTATATGAAACACTTGTTTCTTAGGATGTTAATAGATGTTGCATGAAAAACAGGCCCATGTTGCATGTTTAACTACAGGACTTCTCATGCCTTTAACATGCTAATTCATGCTATGAATCTTCAAGATTGGACCATTGTACAAAACATGCCTCAGACATCGTTGACCCCAAGCATTTCTATTGTGGAGTTTATAGGGCCTTGAGAAATAGCATAGAAGAATATGGATTTGGAGTCAAACAGAACTGGAAAAGTGAAGTCTCAGCTCCATGACTTACTACCTGCTATAGTAATTTGTAAGGCAAAATATTTCCTTTTTCCTAGCCTTGGTTCTCTCACCTATAAAACTGGGATAAAGTACATACTTCCTGATTTGTTACATAGACAAACCATATTTTGTAAATCAAAATGATGTGTATATGTATGAGCCGAGGATAAAAATTAATGCTGATATTTCTTGCCAACAGGCTCTGGAGGTAACAAGTTTCTCCCAACTCTCCACATCTGTCCTGTCTTATGTGGTCGCCACTAACCATGTGTGCATGTGTGGCTATTAAGTACTTGAAATGTGGCTAGTTTGTAAATGTAAAATATGTGCCAAATTTTGAAGACCTAGTTTAAGTATACACACACACACACACACGCACACACACACACCAAATCTTTTACACTGATTACATGTTCAAATGATAATATTTGGTTACAGCAAATTAAATATATTATCAAAATTAGTTTTACCTGTTCCCCTTTCTTTTAAAAATAAGTACACTTCTAAATAATTTTAACTCATATAGTGGCTTGCATTGTGGGTCACATTAAATTTTTATATTGGAGAGCATGGTCCAAATGGTTGAATGGGGCTTAGAATTGTTCCACTTTCTAGCCTTGTTACCACCTCTTAACTCATTATCCAGCAGCTGCATAGAGCCACTGAGTGCTTTCTAGGCTACCCACGTGGTCCTTTGAGGGGCAAGTGGCCTGACTGAATTTCCAGGATGTGGCCAGCATGTTTCCTGCCACTTAAATGCTCAGCTGGGTTTAGAAAGAGTTAATGAATTTGCCTAAGATGAACAAGCTGTTAATGATAGAGATAGATTTTAAAGTCAAGTTGGGAGACAGCATGATTTGGTCTAGAGTCCACTGTTTTGGTCTGGACTTGATATTATAACAGCTCTACACTTCATCGGCACCTCACAGACAGGCCAGCACTGCCAATTTAATCACCAATTAAGAGTATCTGTGTCAACTGGATCTTTTCTAAGGGCTGTTACAGAGGTGAGTTAAGCAGATCGTTGGCCTCAGGGGCTTCAGATAGGTATTTGCTTTAAGACAAAGAGTTTCTGGGTCCACTAATGTCAACCCGTCCAAGAGGATCAGGCTTCAAGATGTATTAAGTACCTGAATATAGTCCAGGTCATTGGACAGAGTGGGCAATGTGGGAATAGCCAAGATGAGGGAAGAGAAAGGAATAAAAAATTCCCCTAGGGCTTTGACTGTGTCTGTTTAAAGACACATGCCACTCTCTGCCCTCTATTTTTGTATGTGTGAATATATCTGATCTCTAGAACATAGCACTGAGAAAGTTTCCAGTGAAGACTCATACTCGTATCCGATTCATCTTTGTGTTATCATCTATAATACAGAAACTTAAACTTGAATTCTCTATAAATGTATAAGGAAGTAAGTGAGAAAAAGAGGAAGGGATGAGTGGAAGGAAAGAAAGAAAGGAAAGGAGAGAGGGAGGGAGAAAGGGACAAAAAGAGGAAGGAAGGAAGAAACAAGAAACACATTATGTTAGAAAATATTAGTCTGAGAGCTCCAGATAGTCCCCCAGGCTACTTCAGGCTCCCTGAACTTCTCAACTAAAATCAACCATTAAACTTCTGGAGTTGCTCTTAAAGCAAGCAGTCTCCTTAGTATTTCCTCAAAGGAGGTCATCCATGTTGGATTTGTGAACATCAAATAAATCCCCTTTTAAATTGTGCTACACACACACACACACTCACACCAGTTTCTCACCATCATATCATTAAGCTTTGGTTTTTATTTCAACTCAAAGAATTGCAATTTTGTTTCTCATATTTGTACCTAATCTCATTCCACAAAGACCTGAGAAGATTTACCACAGACAGTGACACCTATAATTAAATAACACACCTATTAAATGAGAATCAGACTTTGGGAAACTAGAAATAGAGAAGGTATGCCAGGTAGCGATCAATGTGTGAGCTAGACCGTGTGTCACCTGGGAGCTAGAGGGGAGCCTTAAATTTGGGTCTGAGCTCAGTCAGGTAGTGTTCTGGCTACAGAACTATTTCTGCAAGCCTTTTCTTTACCAGGCATTGAGGCCTTTAAGCCTCCTTAAGACAATTCTCTTTTCTTCCCTGGCCAGCCCCAAAGGACAGACTGGTCTCCCGGTACTATTGGTACTACACTGCAGTGGACAAAGTCAGGAGGAGGGGCAGGAGACAGAGCAGGAGCAGCAATTAAGAAATACTGATTACTGCCTTAATTGAGCTGAGGGGAAGCGTGGGACAGCCAGCAGTGTGGTTTGCGCCAGCATCCTTCCAATAAGCAGTGTCTGTGTGGGGAGGAAGTCTGGGCCTTCCCCTCATCCATTCTCAGCATTCCCATCAGAAGTCCCGGAAGCACAAGCCCAGAGCTGTTGGCAGGGCCAGGCTTGTGTGGGTAGATGGTGTTCTCTGCTACTTACTCCCTGCCAGTCTCGTCTTTCCCTACCAAAGCCCAGGCCTGAGCACGTCTCCTCTTTCCTGTAAAGCTAGTGGCATTCTGGTTGGCAGTGTTTCCTAAGGAACCCATGGCACTGTTGGGGGCCTAATTAATGCCTTCAAGCACAGTGGCCATGGAGGTGGCTGAGGATGTCCAGAACTGCTCAAGGCAGCTGGCTGCAGCTGCCCCCGGGAGCCCCACCACAGCGGCCCCAGCCCTGCCCTCCCAGCCCACATTCCTGTTAAGAGGGGTCTGAACCCTAGCCCACTGCCTGATTAGAGATGATGATGCTATTTTTAACAACCATTCCTCCCTAATGAGCTTATACGTCCTTGTTTCCAGTCAGAGCCCACGCAAGGTAGGCGCTGGGCAGGGCCTGTGTCTGTAGCAGCTGGCTCAGCCCAGAGGCCCTCAGCAGCCTCATTATCACAATTCCCAGAACCCATGCAGCCCTTTGTCTAGGAGCTTATAATGTGTTAGTGGCTGAAGGTTGATTCATATCTTTCCTGCCTAGATGGGAATGGCACAGGCCCCAGAAAAGCATTTATCTGGCTCCATATATGTCAGGTACTAGGCACTGGAGAAGCTGAGACCTTGTTTTCAAAGATCTCACACTTGGGGTAGGGGTAGCTGAGAGGAAGACTGTTTGGATACCCACAGTTATGATCCAACATAATTCATGCTGTCAGGCATGTAGCACACCCAGTCGAGAATAAGACAAGTATAACCCAGAGGTCATGGTTGGGAAATTCTTCTTGTTCCTTGAGATACAGATAATATTGGTCTGAAACTCCCCATTCCATGGCCCCATAGAATTCTAAGACCTGCCCTAGATTTCTGCAGATACATGGAGGACTTACGTTATCACTGTCACCTCTGGGCTCCTATATCCATGTGGGGTACCTGTATTTTACAACATGGACCCAGGGACAAATTCAGATATCTTCCTAGAATTTTACACTGAAACAAACACACAGGCATACCTCAGAAATACTCTGGGTCTGGTTCCAACCCACTGAAATAAAGCAAATATTGCAATAATGTGAGTCACATGAATGTGTTGGCTTCCCAGTGCATATAAGAGTTCTGTTTATACTACATCATAGTCCGTCAAGTCTGTAATAGCATCTTGTCTAAGAAGACAATATACATACCTTAATTTAAACATACTTTATTGAAAAAAAAAGCTATTATGTGAGCCTTCAGCAAGTTGTAATCTTTTTGCTGGGGGGTGGGGGAGGCACTTGCCTCAGTGTTGACAGCTGCTGACCGATCAGGGTGGTGGTTGCTGAAGGTTGAGGTGGCTGTGGAAATGTCTTAAAATGAGACAACAATGACATTTGCCACACGAATTGACTTTTTCTTTAATGAAATATTTCTCTGTAGAATGCCACACTGTTTGATAGCATTTTACTCACAGTAGAATTTCTTTCAAAATGGGAGGAAATCCTCTCAACACCTGCCACTGGTTTATCATTATATTTATATAATATTCTAGATTGTTTGCTGTAATTTCAATAATTTTAATAGCATCTTCACCAGGAGTAGATTCTATCTGAAGAAACCACTTTCTTTGCTCATCCATAAGAAGCAACTCCTCATTCGTTCAAGTTTGATCATGAGATTGCAGCAATTCAGTGGCATCTTCAGGCTCCACTTCTCATTCTGTCCTCTTACTATTTATACCACCTCTGCATTTACTTCCTCCACTAAAGTCTTGAATCCCTCAAAGTCACCCATGAGGGTTGAATTCAACTTTTTCCAAACTCCTGTTAATGTTGATACTTTAGTCTCCTCCCACAAATCACAAATGTTCATAATGTCATCTAGGATGGTGAATCCTTTTCAGAAAATTTTCAGTTTACTTTGCCTAAATCCATCAGAGGAATCACTATGTATGGCAGCAATAACCTTACAAAATGTATTTCTTAAATAATAAGACTCAAAACTGCAAATTACTCCTTGATCCAGAATGCAAAATGGATGTTGTGTTATCAGGCATGAAAACCAGATTCATCTAACTGTACCTGTCTGTCAGAGCACTTGGGTGACCAGCGCATTGTCAATGAGCAGTAATTTTTTGAAGTGAATCCTTTTTTCCCGGGCAGTGGCTCTTAACAGTTTAAAATATTTAGTAAACCATGCTGGAATTCAGGCTTTGTTATTCTATTATTAGAGCACAGGCAGAGTAGATTTAGCATAATTCTTTTTTTTTTTTTTTTTGAGACGGAGTCTCGCTCTGTCACCCAGGCTGGAGTGCAGTGGTGCAATCTCGGCTCACTGCAAGCTCTGCCTCCCGGGTTCACGCCATTCTCCTGCCTCAGCCTCTCTGAGTAGCTGGGACTACAGGCGGCCGCCAGCACGCCGGGCTAATTTTTTGTATTTTTAGTAGAGACGGGGTTTCACCGTGGTCTCGATCTCCTGACCTCGTGATCTGCCCGCCTCGGCCTCCCAAAGTGCTGGGATTACAGGCGTGAGCCACCGCGCCTGGCCGGATTTAGCATAATTCTTAAGGGCCGTAGGATTTTAAGATGGTAAATGAGCATTGGCTTCACCAGCTTTATTAACCCCTAACAAGAGAATCAGCCCATCCCTTGAAGCTTTGAAACCAAGCATTGACTTCTCCTCTCTAACTATGAAAATACCAGATGGCATCTTTCTCCAGTAAAAGGCAATTTTGTCAACATTGAAAATCTGTTGTTTAGTGTAGCCACTTTCACCAATGATCTTAGCTAGATTTTCTGGATAACTTTCTGCAGCTTCTCCATCAGCACTTGCTGCTTCACTTTGCACTTTTATGTTATGAAGATAGCTTCTTTCCTTAAACCTCATGAACCAAGCTCTGCTAACCTCAAACTTTTCTTCTACAGCTTCCTCACCTTTTTCTCATTCTGTCCTCTTACTATTTATACCATTCATAGACATGAAGAGAGTTAGGGCCTTGTGCTGAGTTAGACTTTGGCTTAAGAGAATGTTCTTCTATCCAGACTGCTAAAGCTTTCTCCATGTCAGCATTAAGGCTGTTTTACTTTCCTATGATTCATGTATTCACTGGAGTAGCACTTTTAATTAACTTCAAGGACTTTTTCTTTGCATTCACAACTTGGCTAACTGTTTAATTCGAGAGATGTTTCCACAATCCACTTCTCTGACTCCTCTCTTCTATCTGAGGCTCTCGTCTCCCTGCTGTCTCTCAACTTTTGAGAAACAGACCCAAAATAAAACGTAATTTATCTTATTGAATCTTGAAAATAAAGCTTAACTATGTCATTTTATCACAAAGCCTCTTGTTGCCTCCTATGGTCTCAGTACCTAACAGTCCCTCTTGAAGTTTTCGAGATATTTTCTCAGAGATAGGGTCCTCCCTAAGATGAATTCTATGCTTACTATTCAGGTAATAATATTTTCATTTTATTACATTTGTTAAGGTGCCCTTCTACAAGGAAGGTTGCTTGCTAATTCTTCTACTAATCCCTAGAATTCATTGTTTTAGCAAATATTTTGGGGGGCTATTTACTCATGGACTGAATAAGAAGAATCAGCATTGGACAAGACAGAAAAGAGATTGGTCTCCTCATGTAGCTAACACTCTATTGAGGGAAGGCAGAAAAGAAATAAGTAAACTAATTCTTTATTTTGAAAACAGTAAACTGTAGTAAGTATCACAAAGAAAATTAAGCAGAGAAATGTGTTTGAGAATTTCTAGTTGAGACTCCCTAGATGCAGTGATCAGGGAAGTCTTCTCTGAAAAGGTAACGTGAGCTGAAACCTGAATGACACAGAAAAGACAACCATGCACAAGTCCAGAGAAAGTGCAGACCAGGGAGAGGGAAGAGCAAGTGCAAAGGTTTCCAGGGAGAAAGAGAGAATGAGGAGAGAGCCACAGTGAGTAAAGGGGAAAATGGTAAAAACTGAGGCCAGAAAGGAAGACAGAGGGCAAGTCCCACAGGTGTTATAGGCTAATTATAATAGGAAGGCTTTGAAGAACTTTAAGCAAAGAAATAAAATGATCTAATTTATTTATTTATTATTTTGTATTTATTTTTGTTGTTGTTTTTGAGATGGAGTCTCGCTCTGTCACTCAAGCTGAAGTGCAGTGGTGCTAGCTCTGCTCACTGCAACCTCCGCCTCCTGAGTTAAAGAGATTCTCCTGCCTCAGCCTCCTGAGTAACTGGGATTACAGGCGTGTGCCACCATGCCTGGCTAATTTTTGTATTTTTAGTAGATACAGGGTTTCGCCGTGTTCGCCAGGCTGTTCTCAAACTCCTGACCTCAAGTGATCTACCCACCTTGGCCTCCCAAAGTGCTGGGATTACAGGCGTGAGACACCACACCCAGCCTAGTTTTTATATTTAAAAGATTACTGTGGCTACTGCTTGAAGAATTTATATTAGGTGGAGAGACCAAGAGTGGAAGCAAAGAACCAGGTGGGAGGCTATTACTATTGTCCAGGCAAGAGATGATTGTGGCTTTGACCAGGTTGGAAATGAGACGAGGAGAGGAAGACAAATTTGGGGTAAGTTTTAGAGACAGAACTGAGTTTTTGCTATTATTGGGTTGTTGGGGGGTGGTCAGCTAGATCTACCCAATCCACAAACATTTTTATTTCAACATCTTGAAGTGATGTTATACCTTTATTGAAGGAGATGTAAATGCAATTTACTGAGTAGCTACACAAGCATAACATTACACAGAGAAAACTAAAAGCACTACAATAGGGCTCTGGAATTAGCTTCTAATAGCTCCTTCCTAGGAATTGGTTAAAGATATTATGTGAGTTTTTTCTTTTGTTTGTGTTTTCTGGTTTCTACTAAAATATAAGCTCCTTGAGGGCCAGGACTTCTATGTTCTAGTCAGTAATGTATGTCCAGCATCTAGTATAGGCTGCCTAGCACAGGAAGGTGTTCAATAACTATTTCTTGACTGCCTTTTTCACTCAGTACCATACTGTGTTCTCCTTGTAACAGACCAATCAACATGACACTAAGATTACTGCTAGTAATAATAAGACTATTTACTGAGTGCTTACTATGTACCAAGCATTGTTTTTAGCCCTTTGCATTTATTAAACCTTGTGAAATAAGTGCTATTTTCTTGATTTTAAATATGAAGAAACTGAGGCACAAAACGATTAAGTAACTTGCCCAAGATTTTTCTGCTAGAAAGTGGTAGAGATGGGATTTTATTCTAGATCCTCTTTGGCTTGCATTTACTACACTAGACATTCCCTTTCTTCCTCAATGCTTTTAATACAAATTACAGGGCATTCTTAGTTTCTTGGGTGCCACAGTTAAAAGTCTAAGCTCCATGAAGTATGGGTATTGATTGTTAATGGGGCTCGCTTTTCTCTGGTCCTGTCACTGTTGGGGGTTTTTTGAATTAATTATTGCTGTGTCAGCTCCCTACTAGCCTTTTCTGTTCTGCTCTAGTGAGATGGAGATTTTATCCGTCTCTAAGTCTTGGCAGGACTCAAAACTTCCAGATTGAGGTTGAGCTTGAGGAAAATCTCCCGAATGTGCAGAAAAATGGCCTGCTGGAGATTTCCTATGCATCACTCTCAAACATCTTCTTGGGCTCCAGCTCTGTGGGAATTTGCTCTGGAACCACATCGGAATCACTAGCCCAGGTCACAAGTGCTCAGAGGGGCAACAGCAACCCATGACAGGGGAGATATTGATGAAAGATGTAGGGAGAAAGAAATGGAAGCTGGGCCTTCAGGGATGCTGAGGGAAAGACTGGTCCCTCTCTCTCAGTTCCAGATGTCACCAATCCCTGTTTGCTTTTTATCTGTTTCATGAGCAAAGAGGGTTGTGTTAAAGAATGTCTTTCTTCTTCACGGACATAGCAAAGGCCTGGAACTAGTTGCTGGGTAGTGAGTATTAATGACTAAAGCATGGGACACATTAAGCATGTTGCCTGACAGATAATAAATGCTCGATAAATGTTAGCAATTATTGTTATTGTTAATATTTGTTAGAATATCATGTTAAAATGACATATTACATTTTTAAGCATAAGTATGCACCATCCGTGATAGCTAAAACTCTGCCTCAAAGCAGGGTTTGGCCCTAGTTCCTGTGGAAAGCATATTATCCTGGGAACTGATTCTGCCATCCATGATAGGGGCTTGCTTTTGGATTCCAGTCACAGGCTTCACAAGAAATGTTTTCTTACTTCATGTTTAGAATCATAATTTTACAAGATTGCAGCTGATGTTAGAAGTCATTTCTATCTAAGTTAGGTGGCCTCTGATGTGCTTACCTTGTACTTAGACCTGCTTTGCCGCTCACATTACTGGGATAGAATTAACATGTTAGTTAGCAGTATCCCCCACTAGACTGTCAGTTCTTTGAGACCTGGGACTGCATATTGTTTACCTATATGCACAGGTATTATACCTGGCCCATTTCAGGAGCTCAAAAAGTATTGACTGAGTAAATAAATATGTGAATACCAGCCACCACTTATCTAGAAACTAAATTTCTCCATAAAACATCCTTAATTTATAACCATGCAGCTGTTTCTGGAATCCTCCAGAAACAGGGAAATCATAGTTTTCTTGCTGCTAGAAAGTTCTTTTTGTTTAGTCAATACCAAACCTACTACAACTTCTACCCATTGGCACCCATAGTCTGATGGGAGCCGAATAAGTTGCATTCCATTCTATTAACAGCTCCTCAAATACTTCCAACAGCTCCTTTCCTCCTCTAGGCCTTCCCACATGTTTCTCTTTCTATCAAGGAGACTTTGTCACCACTTTTGGCTTCACAAAAGTCTATTCCACTTTTATGTTCTAACTTTAATGTCACTTTTCTAACAACCTCATATGAACCATGTTCTCACTGTTATTCTCTTTCATAGTCTTTTGTTCATTTCCCTCTCTGTACTTTTCACTATTTATAATTATTTATGTGTCAATCAGGACAGAAATCCAATACAAATTAACTTAATCCATAGAAAGAAATCTGTTGCCCTACCTAACCTGAAAGCCATCTCTAGATCCAGAAGTTAGCTTGCAAATCCAGGACTCTTTCTCTTTTCATCTCCTAAATTCTGCCTTATTCTATGTTACCATCATTTATTTTTAAGTAGCTTTTTTTCCTATGAGATGGCAAAAATGATCATTGTCTCTTCCAGTATTATAACTCTTTATAGACCATGATTCCTAAGAAAAGAGTGCAATTTGTCTGCCCAGTGACTTATGCAGAACTTTTGGGCATGAACTAAATGGCATATCTTAGATCACATGGCCATGGTTAAACCAATCACTGAAAGCAGAGGTCACGGATGGACCAGGTCTGGACCACCTGGCCATTTTGGGCTCAGTGGATGTGTAGGGAAATTTGTGAGACCAGGACTTTAGGAAACCATGTGCTCCTTTATGAAAAGTAATGGACCATTTCTCAAAGGAAGAGATCATGGGCAAGCACAAAATATGGGGTTTTTATAATAACCCCCTTTTGTTGTTGTTCTTATTAAATACCCATCTTCCCCTCAACTAACACACGCTATATTAGCAGGGACCATTTCTGTTTTCTTTGTCATTAGCCAGAGAACCTAGCACATAGTGGACACCCAATTTATTGAGTGAATTAATGTTTGAAATGTGTCTTCTCTTCTTTAGACTAAAGCCCACTCCCACTCTGTTCTTGAAACCTTCCTTCATATCACCTGGTTTTCATCATTGCCTAAAATTACTGTCAAATTCTGGATCAACCGCTACCATGAATGAGGTCTTGGACTTTGGGAAAACAACTCGGAGCCAGAGATTCCTCATCTGTCAAGTGGGAAAAATGATCTTGACATAAGCTTTGGAGAAGATTCAATGAGATAATAAAAGTGCTTTGTAGATTCCTCCATATGAGAGTTAAGGTAAAAGTAGTACAACCTGCTAATGGGCTCTCCCAAGAGGTGGTTTCAGATTTGGTCTTCCAATGAATGCATGAAAATCAAAGGTTGAAGATTCTTTACACTGAGCTCAAATTTAGTACCTCTGGAAAGCTTTCCAAACCCTTTTCTAGTGTTGGCGTTGTATTTTTCAAGATCCCACTGCCTACTGGAGATTCCCAACTCTGACCCAGAGATCTGAAAGAGAGGACCATGCTCACTTCTGCAACATGCAGCACCATGGAAAGAATGGGAAGCCCATGACACAGATTGGCGGGGATACAACTGCACATCTACTGCTTCATAGTCTAGTTCTTTGCTTTAACCTTCTCTCTGTTATAAATAATGCCTAATCCATGTAATGAAAAAAAAAAAGCCTGCAAATCTTAAGACATCTGGTTTTTTTCTTGGTATGAAAATAAATACCCTAATGCAAGAGAGGTTCGCCTTCTGATGTAACCATGTTGATTAAATATGTTCAAGTCTGTAAACACTTTGCAAAAGCTTTCCTAACTTGATTCAAACATCTCTTATCACTCTCTTGCAGGTTCTGGTCTAGCCTTGGTGAAATACTTGCAGTTCCTCAAACTTATCTTCTATATCTCTGTTCTTTCTGGGTTTTAATGTTCCCTCTGCTGTCCCTTTTTCCTATCTCTTCTTTTTTCTGTAGCTCATTTCTTCCAGGAAGTCTTCCTTGGTCATCACCACAAAGGATAGGTTATGTGGCCTCCATATGCTGCCTGTACTTACCATCTTGTCAATGAGGGCAGGAACTCTATATATCTATATTTTTCATTGCTCAATTTTCAACACAAAAAGTGTATGGCACATAGTAGTTACTCAGGTATTGTTTTTCCAATAAGTGAGCTCCCAACTCCAGATAACAAGAAGATACATCTTCTACTCAGAAATAAAATTTGAAGCATAACCCATTGTCTGTCCCTCTATCAATCTGGGTCTTTTCAATAAGGTCATTTAAGAGTCATCATTTTCCATCCACACACATGGAATTTGAACAGTGGCTTGTGACATTTGGAACGGATTTAGAGATCTTGGTGATTATTTGGATGGATTTGTATCATGTTGCAGTCCCCATAGCATGTCAAGCCTTTGATCAATATACAGAGTAGATGTGGGCCAACCAACTGATAGGAGCTAGCAATGGACCCAGAGCATCCTTTCCTAGGAACTAAGATACATGTGGCCTTTTCTATACTACTTTGGCCACATTCTTGAGAGTTCATATTCTCTATAGTCAGGGCCATGACTTTTTCAGGGATGCTGACAAATACAAACTCATCAGGAAAATTCTAATCATCCCTAAGCTAGCTGGAGCTCTCTAACCATGAGTCGTAACCTTAATAAGTATAAGTAGATGCCATCTGTCCATCCACCTCCTCACAGCTGCACTAGCCCCTTCTTTATCTGCTCAGTCTGGGAGAGTTGCCAACTTCCTATTAGGGGCCTTTCTTAGAGCAAAGAGAGGGCCTCATGTTTCTCACTAGGTCCAGGTCTTAACCTTCAAATGAATCAAAAAGCAACAATGTGTCTCACTGATTTAAGGGTACTCCCCAATCTATCCCCTCTTCCAGGGATTCAAAGATTTACACTTTTGAAATCATTTCCCTTGGGTTATAGTCGTATTCTACCAGAAGATCCCTGAAAATGTGTTCATCAAATAGCACTCTTTTACTTTCAAGTGATTGAAAACCCAAATCAAACTGCCTTGAGACAAAATGGAAATACATTGGTTCATATCTCTGAAAAGACTGGGGGTAGTGCTGGCTTCAGACAGAGCTTGATTTAAGGGACCTAACAATGTTTTCAGGAACCAGTTTTCTTTCTACATCTCTTCCTTTAGCTGCTCTGTGTTAACTTCCTCTCAGCCAGCCCCCTTGGGGGACTCTAGCAGCAACTGACTTCTGTTTCTCCCAGTTCCATGTGTAGCTCTCGTGCCCTTGTGCTCAAGCAAAAGCGGTATAATTGGCCTTAATTGGAGGTAAATGTCTCATCTTGGGTCATACGCCCATCCCTAAATGAATCACTGTGATTGGGGAAATAAGATGCCCTACTGGGCTAGGCCTGAGGTCATATACCAAAGGGCAGAGTTGGCACCACAAATGTGCATGAAGTGGGAGTGTGGCACTAATTGTTCCTCAAAGGAAATTCAGAATGCTACTTCTAGAAATAAAGCAAAATAAAATAGATACTGTGCAGCAAAAAATGGCAAAATTCTACCACTAAATGAACTCATGCATCAGAAACCTCAAGAATGTTTATTCTCTCTCCCAACTTCACGTTCTCTCTCATAGATAATATTATATGTGTATGAATATATACATATACATACACACATATGTCAATGTCAGATATACAAAGATTTACACTCAAAGACACAGAGATGATCATTGCATCATTACCTAAACAAGAGGGAGTTGGCTACCTATATTATGAGAAAATCAAATAATGAATTGCTAAAATGGTATTTCTTAAGAACATTTCATGGCATAAAAAAGTGATCATAATATAAAAAGGGGAAAATTAAATGGATATACATAGTATGTATAAATTATGTTTTTAAATACTTATTCATAAAAATATAGACATTAAGAACAAAATGTTAGCAATGGTTATCTATGTTTTTTTTTTAAATTATACTTTAGGTTTTAGGGTACATGTGCACAATGTGCAGGTTTCTTACATATGTATCCATGTGCCATGTTGTTTTGCTGCACCCATTAACTCATCATTTAGCATTAGGTATATCTCCTAATGCTGTCCCTCCCCC
>NW_026652286.1:19927899-20071166 GCF_009828535.3 Hylobates moloch
GTAGTTGAGCGGTTTTGAGTGAGTTTCTTAATCCTGAGTTCTAGTTTGATTGCACTGTGGTCTGAGAGACAGTTTGTTATAATTTCTGTTCTTTTACATTTGCTGAGGAGAGCTTTACTTCCAACTATGTGGTCAATTTTGGAATAGGTGTGGTGTGGTGCTGAGAAAAATGTATATTCTGTCGATTTGGAGTGGAGAGTTCTGTAGATGTCTATTAGGTCCACTTTGTGCAGAGCTGAGTTCAATTCCTGGATATCCTTCTTAACTTTCTGTCTTGTTGATCTGTCTAATGTTGACAGTGGGGTGTTAAAATCTCCCATTATTATTGTGTGGGAGTTTAAGTCCCTTTGTAGGTCACTCAGGACTTGCTTTATGAATCCGGGTGTTCCTGTGCTGGGTGCATATATATTTAGGATAGTTAGCAGTTCTTGTTGAATTGATCCCTTTACCATTATGTAATGGCCTTCTTTGTCTCTTTTGATCTTTGTTGGTTTAAAGTCTATTTTATCAGAGACTAGGATTGCAACCCCTGTCTTTTTTTGTTTTCCATTTGCTTGATAGATCTTCCTCCATCCCTTTATTTTGAGTCTATGTGTGTCTCTGCACGTGAGATGGGTTTCCTGAATACAGCACACTGATGGGTCTTGACTCCTTATCCAGTTTGCCAGTCTGTGTCTTTTGATTGGAGCATTTAGCCCATTTACATTTAAAGTTAATATTGTTATGTGTGAATTTGATCCTGTCATTATGATGTTAGTTGGTTATTTTGCTCGTTAGTTGATGCAGTTTCTTCCCAGCCTCGATGGTCTTTACAATTTGGCATGTTTTTGCAGGGGCTGGTACTGATTGTTCCTTTCCATGTTTAGTGCTTCCTTCAGGAGCTCTTTTAGGGCAGGCCTGGTGGTGACAAAATCACTCAGCATTTGCTTCTCTGTAAAGTATTTTATTTCTCCTTCACTTATGAAGCTTAGTTTGGCTGGATATGAAATTCTGGGTTGAAAATTATTTTCTTTGATAATGTTAAATATCGGCCCCCACTCTCTTCTGGCTTGTAGAGTTTCTGCCGAGAGATCAGCTGTTAGTCTGATGGGCTTCCCTTTGTGGGTAACCTGACCTTTCTCTCTGGCTGCCCTTAACATTTTTTCCTTCATTTCAACTTTGGTGAATCTGACAATTATGTGTCTTGGAGTTGCTCTTCTCGAGGAGTATCTTTGTGGCATTCTCTGTATTTCCTGAATCTGAATGTTAGCCTGCCTTGCTAGATTGGGGAAGCTCTCCTGGATAATATCTTGCAGAGTGTTTTCCAACTTGGTTCCATTCTCCCTGTCATTTTCAGGTACACCAATCAGACGTGTGTTTGGTCTTTTCACATAGTCCCAAATTTCTTGGAGGCTTTGTTTGTTCCTTTTTATTCTTTTTTCTCTAAACTTCCCTTCTCGCTTCATTTCATCTTCCATCACTGATACCGTTTCTTCCAGTTGATCGCATCAGCTACCGAGGCTTCTGCAATCTTCGCGTAGTTCTCGATACTTGGCTTTCAGCTCCATCAGCTCCTTTAAGCCCTGCTCTCCATTGGTTATTCTAGTTATCCATTCATCTAATTTTTTTTCAAAGTTTTTAACTTCTTTGCTATTGTTTTGAATTTCCTCCCATAGCTCGGAATAATTTGATCGTCTGAAGCCTTCTTCTCTCAACTTGTCAAAGTCATTCTCCGTCCAGCTTTGTTCCGTTGCTGGTGAGGAACTGCGTTCCTTTGGAGGAGGAGAGGTGCTCTGCTTTTTAGAGTTTCCAGTTTTTCTGCTCTGTTTTTTCCCCATCTTTGTGGTTTTATCTACTTTTGGTCTTTGATGATGGTGACGTACAGATGGGTTTTTGGTGTGGATGTCCTTTCTGTTTGTTAGTTTTCCTTCTACCAGATAGGACCCTCAGCTGCAGGTCTGTTGGAGTTTGCTAGAGGTCCACTCCAGGCCCTGTTTTTCTGGGTGTCAGCAGTGGTGGCTGCAGAACAGCGGATTTTCGTGAACCGCAAATTCAGCTGTCTGATCGTTCCTCTGGAAGTTTTGTCTCAGAGGAGTACCTGGCTGAGTGAGGTGTCAGTCTGTCCCTACTGGGGGGTGCCTCCCAGTTAGGCTGCTTGGGGGTCAGGGACCCACTTTAGGAGGCAGTCTGTCTGTTCTCAGATCTCCAGCTGTGTGCTGGGAGAACCACTACTCTCTTCCAAGCTGTCAGTCAGACAGGGACATTTAAGTCTGCAGAGGTTCCTGCTGAATTTTTGTTTGTCTGTGCCCTGCCCCCAGAGGTGGAGCCTACAAAGGCAGGCAGGCCTCCTTGAGCTGTGGTGGGCTCCACCCAGTTCGAACTTCCTGGCTGCTTTGTTTACCTAAGCAAGCCTGGGCAATGGCGGGCGCCCCTCCCCCAGACTCGCTGCCCTGCCGCCTTGCAGTTTGATCTCAGACAGCTGTGCTAGCAATCAGCGAGACTCCATGGGCATAGGACCCTCTGAGCCAGGTGCGGGACGCAATCTCCTGGTGTGCCGTTTTCCAGGCCGGATGGAAAAGCGCAGTACAAGGGTGGGACTGACCCGATTTTCCAGGTGCCGTCTGTTACCCCTTTCTTTGACTAGGAAAGGGAACTCCCTGCCCCCTTGAGCTTCCCGAGTGAGGCAATGCCTCGCCCTGCTTCGGCTCGTGCACAGTGCGCTTCACCGGCTGTCCTGCACCCACTGTTTGGCACTCCCTAGTGAGATGAACCCGGTACCTTAAATGGAGATGCAGAAATCACCCGTCTTCTGTGTCGCTCAGGCTCGGTTATCTATGTTTTTAGGGTTTTTTTTTCTTTATATTTTCTTAATTTCTTTTACAATCAGAAAAAATAAGGTAGTTCATTTTGAAGGTAAAGCAACCATGTTACCTGTGGTTGTACAGTCACATTGCTCAGATTACCAACACCAAGCATGGTTTCAAGGTCAGATAAATTTTGATGAAGAGAACATTTCAGGGAAGATTTGTTATATGGAGGTCTTCCCTGAAAGAATATACAGAAAAATATTCTGTGAGCCAACTAAAAGAAAGAAGAACCAAAAACCTGGGGCAGGAACCAAGAAGCATTGCAAAAAGGAATAGCTTTATGCTAGGTGGGCTCAAGTTAGTTCTGGGTGGGCCCGGATTATCTTTGCCAAACTTATTTCACTTCAAACAGAGGCTTCTACAGAGGTGGAATCATTCTTAGCTCATTAGAAAAAGTGATATGTAAAGCATGACTGAGACTAATAAGTCCTGTAATTCAAGACATGTGAGGACAGCAGTATTGTCCCATGAGCTTTGGGCATGGGAGAGACTTCTCACAACTTTCCCCAAACCTGCCATTACTCTGAGGAACAGCTTGAACAATTACAGAAACCACAATAATTAAATGCCTTATGCATGTGTCATAAGGCATTCTATACTTTTCAAAAGTATCCTACCTCTTCTGATCTTTAAAATCTCTGTGACCTAGGAAGTACCGATGTTCCCATTTATCAGATAAGGAAGGCAAGGCTTTGGAAGAGAAGAAAGCTTAGTTGGAGAGAATTTAATAAAAGGTGTTGGATTTGCATTCAAGCTGATTTGGGGGTATGTTGTGAGAAGAGAGCAGGCAATTCTGTGGACCCCACAAGGTTAGGAGCTGAAGTGTAGCCATGCCTCATGGAGCCTACAAAATAAAGGATCAAGTACTCACGCTCTTTTCGGGAGCAACATTATACGCTTTCTCCTCTCTGCTCCTCTCTGCCAGTGGGTCTCATTCTTGTTCAGATCTTCCTCTACTTCATCATCTTGCACATGGTCCAACGTGGTCCACCTGCCCTAAGAACTTGATGGCCTTACAAATCCAGGGGCCACCACCAACCAACCTCTGTGCAACTTAGTGCAAACTCTCAAGGGCGAGAACCTTGCTGGCTCAATACAGCCTTTGAATAGGACCAAGATTAAAGTAAGATATTCTGAGGCCCAAAATACTGAAAAGATCATACTGCCTGCCTCCATGAATAATTGAAAATAAAGACAAGATTATGTCATAAAATACTATTTTGTATACATGTGGCAACGTTTTGACACACACACACACACACACACACACACACACACGCCTTTAGGGCAGGGGTCCCCAACGTCTTGGCCACAGACTGATACTGGTCCGTGGCCTGTTAGGAACTGGGCCATACAGCAGAAGGTGAGCGACAGGCAAGTGAGTGGTTTTTCTTTTCTTTTTTTTTTTTTTTTTTTTTTTGAGACAAGGTCTTACTTCATCACTCAGGCTGGAGTGCAGTGGTGCAATGTCAGCTCACTGCAACCTCTGCCTCCCCAGTTCAAGCAATTCTCCCACCACAGCCTCCTGAGTAGCTTGGATTATAGGCATGTGCCACCACATCTGGCTAATTTTTGTATTTTTTGGTAGAGTCAGGGTTTGCCATGTTGGCCAGGATGGTCTTGAACTCCTAACATCAAGTGATCCACCCCCCTCCATCTCCCAAAGTGCTGGGATGACAGGCGTGAGCCACTATGCCTGGCCAAAGCTTCGTCTGTATTTATGGCCACTCCCCATTGCTCGAATTATCCCTGAGCTCCACCTCCTGTCAGATCACTGATGGCATTAGATTTTCACGGAAGCACAAACCCTAGTGTGAATTGTGCATGCAAGGGATGTAGGTTGCACACTTCTTATGAGAATCCAATGCCTGATGATCTGTCACTGTCTTACATCACTTCAAGATGGGGCAGTCTAGTTGCAGGAAAACAAGATCAGGACTCCCACTGATTCTGCATTATGGTGAGTTGTATAATTATTTCATTATGTATTACGATGTAATAATAATAGAAATAAAGTGCACAATAAATGTAACGCACTTGAATCATCCCATCTCCACCCAACCCCAGTCTGTGGAATAATTTTCTTCCGTGAAACTGGCCCCTGGTACCAAAAAGGCTAGGGACCGTTGCTTTAGGACAGAGGGAGTTTCTATATATTCAAGTTCTTTCAAAATGCCTCGTATTATGGAACAGTCTCTCAATTTCATTTTGAACAAAAGAGGACTGTTTAGGGAAGGTATGTTAGCCTATAACTGCCTGAGTTTAATGCTGGTGTGGGATAACTCAGAGGTTCCTGGCAGAATTGATAAAAAAGGAGACAAATTCAACACAGGTTTACTACTTATTGTGATTATGAACCGATAATTATTACGAATATGAGTCCATAATTCTCAATGTTGAATATTGTTCTAAATAAGCTTTTTAAAAGTCATTTTAATGTGCAACAGAGTAAGTGCTAACATTGTAGAAATTGTAAATATACACATATGAAAACCTCAAAGATCCTGATATTATGAAAATGGGTCCTTGTATGCTTAAGATAAAATATCCAGTGACCTGTTATATGAGGATTCAGTAAATGCTCTATCACCAACAAAACATACAGAAATGTAAATGATGTTCTCTAAAAATGAACTTTTTGAGTTTTAAATGCATAAGGGATTCAAAAAGTAGTTCTAGTGAAAACAAAAGTATTGATATCAAAGATACTTTTTTTTGCATAAAGGAACATAAAACTATTTATTGACCACTGTTCATAAGTATTTACAATAAAGTAAACAATATACAGTCGGATAACATTCTGATTACTGCCAAGTGGTTTTTCCTGGCTTTTGCAGAACCAGTAAAGCAAATACTGAAAAGATTGAGCCTACATATAAGGAATGAGTTGGGGTAAGAAAAAATCAGCAACAACAACAAAAAAACATGCAGGTTGGCTGGGCGCGGTGGCTCACACCTGTAATCCCAGCACTTTGGGAGGTCAAGGTGGATGGATCACGAGGTCAAGAGATCAAGACCATCCTGGCCAACATGGTGAAACACCGTCTTTACTAAAAATACAAAAATTAGCTGGGCGTGGTGGCACACACCTGTAGTCTCAACTACTTGGGAGGCTGAGGCAGGAGAATCACTTGAACCTGGGAGGCAGAGGTTGCATTGAGCCAAGATCGCACCACTACTCCAGCCTGGCAACAGAGCAAGACTCCGTCTCAAAAACAAAAACAAAAAACAAAACAAAACAAAACAAAAACTCATGCAGGTCAATAGGTTAGATAACAAAAGGTTGCTCACACATTTATTGCAGAAGGTCCTAAACTATCAACATCTCTAACCATCTGATTAGGTTTCTATAAGCCAAATCTTAGATATTCCATGAATCATGACCTTTTAGTCAATGTAGCAACAGGGATTTTGACATTTTCTTAAGGAATAGCCCGCTAGAGAAATTTTTAAATGTTTATTTAATTTAGTTGTGTTTAGCTCATTAAAATACACTGGGATTTGTCTAGTTTCCTTATCTGGGTGGGGAAACCTCCTGTGATGACAGTGATAAAATTTTTCCTTTTAGGAATTTTGCAAACAAACCACTGCATTTATAGATATAGATGCTTTAAAATTATCCAATATAAATTGTCCTATTACTTAGAATCACTTATTTCACTTGAAATGTATGGCTTCAGGAAAATTTTCAGTTTAACTTGAAGTGATTACCTCTTATTTTGCTCAGAATAATGGCATCTCAGAAACATGGGTTTACCTGTGATTTGTTTTGGTGAATGCTTAAAAAAATTTGCATGTGCATTTTATGTATACACACACACACACACACACACACACACACACACACACACACAAAACAAATAAAAAACCTAGAATGGTCCTTAGACTTATGAGAACACAAGTTCTGATTGAGTAATGACTATGGACATAACCCTCAACATTTAGCAAAGCTGTTCTCTAATGCAGAGGAAATGATATACCATGGAATCAAATGTTCTTTTCTGATAAAGGAAGCAACTACAGAAAGCTTTTATTTATTTGTTCAAAGTAACCAGTTCTACGGATGAAAAAAAAAAAACCCAACAACTTTTCCAATGCTACTTTCAAAATGAACATATCAAACTTGATTCCCATTAGAATGTACTTATTTTGTCACACTAGTAAATAAAAAACCAAGATCCAAATTTTATATATATATACATACGAGAATTTATATATGAATATACATATACACACACATATATATATATAAACAATGTGAACAATTATTGAGCTTCATCTTCCGGACAAGCATGCCAAGTTAGTCTCTCTTCATAAAAAGCAATTATAATTTGAGGACATTTCATATTCGCCTCTTTTGAGGCCAGCACTGAGTCTGCCTCATCTGAATCTTTCCATTTCATGAGAAACATCAATTCCCCACTGCCGTCTGTGGCACCAATTATTCTTTCAGAATCACGACCTCTGGCAAATCCTCTTGGTTTGTCAGCAGCGTCTCTTTTCTTCTTTGATTTGCTGTCATCAGATTCACTATCAGATAAAGATTTTCTTTTTGTACCAACTTTTTCTTTGCCAGCTTTTTGAGAATTAAGAAATGCTTCAATCAACTCTAGACAATGTAAATTTTCTTCAGGTTCCCAAGTATTGTCAGCATCTGTAAATCCCTTCTACTTCAGAAAATATTCCACGTTCCCATTCACTACACGTCGATCTAGTACTTTTTCCACCACAAATTATTCAGGCTCTGCCTCTTCAACCTTTTTATTCTTTCCATTCTGTTTCTCTCTCATTTTTTGCCATATAGTTTTATTAGAGGCTATTTTATTCACCGCCTCCGAGCTGCTGTGGGTCTCAGGTCTGCGGTGTCTCAGGCCCTGCGCCGCTCCAGCTCCCGCCACATCTGAGGCAGGAGGGAGCCGCAGAGCGGCGGGCGGGGCGGGGCGGGGGAGAGGTGGCTCCGCCCACGCCGGGCTGCGGAGGATTGGGGCCTGATGTTAAAAATACTTTTGAAGAGTTTAAACAAGAGTGTTATGTGATCTATGAGAAAGAGGAACATACTTCTAAATTGATATATTTTATATATAATTTATCATATGTAAATATAACTACTTAATGAATTAGATACAATATGCATGCATTTAATTATTTCATCTACATACCTAAAAGTTTATCACTCACATTGGCAAACAAAACTTTCTTCTTGACTTTCTCAGTGGGAGAGCAGGGAATGACCTCATATTAGGGTACTCGTATGCATATATGACAGATATAAAGAATTCAAGAAAACTTCTGATTTTTGTCATGATTACTATTTTAATTCTTTTTTGAAATATCAAATATCAAAATATTTCAAAAAGCTTTTGGGGGTACGTTTGTCTTTGATTCTGCTAGTGCACTACGTGTATGCTTGACCTACTTGTTAGCTCATCTTGGTCTCTTTGGGTATGTTGTCCAAATATTATCCGGTAGCTGAAATCTAGGAGGGATAAGATCATGTGGTACAAAAGCAGCCACATAGACTTCCCTTTCAAGGTCTGGGACAGATCCTAATGCCCTCTATCACTCTCTGTAGGGATTAGAATCCCTTTATCCCGGTTTTTGGCCTCCTGTCTACTTAGGGAGTGCAATAATAGCAAAATCTCATTAACCCCTCTAATTAGTGTTCTAGTACAAACACTTGATGGCTTAAAACAACAGGAATTTCTTTTCTGATAGTTCTGGAATCCAGAAGTCTGAAATCAAGGTGTTGGCAGGATTACTTCCTTCTGAAAGCTTTGAGGGAAAATCTATTCCATGCCTCTCCTAACTTCTGGCAACTGTAGGCAATCCTTGGCATTTCTTGGGCTGTAGGCACATGGCTCCACTTTTTGCCTTTGTCTTCACATGGCTTTCTCCCTTGTGTAACTACATTTCAAGTGCCCCTTTCCTTTCTCTTGTAAGAACACCAGTCATTGGATTTAGGGCCCACCCTAAATCCAGGATGATCTCATGATCATTCTTAATTTAATTGCCCTAAATTAAGAATCTACAAGATTCTTTTTCTGACTAAGATAATCTTCACAAGTTCTAGGTGTTAGCACTTGGACATATTTTGAGGACCACCATCCAACCCACTCTACCTCCCTTATTTCCTAGCCAGTAATTAACTATTCTTTGGTAATGATAGTTTTGAAAACAACACTCAGAAAGCTGCATTTCTACAGCACTTGACTGCTGGGGTAGGCACCTTTTTGATTGATTATGGAAGTCCGAGCAGTTCCTGGGTAAGATAGATAGAGAAAAGAGCCAGTATGGGATTTTACCCAGATTTTTTAACATTATTCCTAGTCTGCACTGGGGTTAGATGGGGAGCATGGAAATGAGCAGCTGAAAAGGTGAATTTAACTTAAAAATAAACCATAGGCCTGGATTGGATGCCCCTTCCCTGTACTTTTCTTATAATTTACTTGTATTCTTCACAAGACTGAGGTCTGAGGGGGCAGAGGCTGTCTTGTTCATCATTGTATCCCTAACACAGGCCTGATATAAAGTAGGCACTCCACAAATATTTCTTAAATGGAAAAACAAATGAATGAAAGAGAGGAAACTTCTTTAGCACATTGGGCCATGTATCTGAGACTTCGCTTTCACATGGGGTCCTATCTGCCCAGTCCACACTTCCTCTCACTTGAAGTTCTAGATACTCAAGTTTTGAACACTCCCCAAGAGATTGGCTATCTATAAGACTGAGGCACCCAACTTTCCATTTTTCTACTGTTTTTTTTTAATATGTTTTCCATAAAACAAGAATTAAAATGGGGCTAAGTCAAGAAGGCTCCTCATTAATGAAGTCCTAGATTCCCAGATATAGATACAAACAAGAGTCAAACATAAAGCGCCTCTGTAAAACTTCTAACAGAAATCAACAATTTTATTAAGGAAGCTGACCTGGGGAGTGTGTGTGTGTGTGTGTGTGTGTGTGTGTGTGTGTGTGTTTGTATGTGGAGTGAGGGGTGTATTCCCAAATATCAAAACTGAGAGGCCATAGGAGAGATGTATTTTCTAGAAAATCAAACTAGAATTTCTGTTCAGGTCCCAGAAATAAGATCAAAGTTCTAATGTTGGATAACCTGGACTCCCATGGGATTATAGCATAGGCTCTGAAAAGGTACAGTTAAGTAAATCCCCCATTCCCATCTTCCTTCCTGACCCTACTATGAACATTTCACTCTTCAATCGCACTGGCCTCCCTCCCTCTTCTGTGACCCGTTCCTCCATGGCCTTGACATGCCTTTGCTATTAATTAATGTAATAATTAATACCCGAGCAGTTATTGGATAAGATAGGTAAACTTATTCATCCCTCCTAGAAGTATTCAACATTTGATAGGATAGATCAATGAAGGCCCCATAGCTTTCCAGCTGCAAAGGAATCACTCCTTGTCATTCCTCTGAGTAACAGTGGAAGTGGGGGTGAGAAATATATTTTCCGCACCATCTGGGCAGACATAGACTCTGCCAATTTGTAGGATCTGGGCAGATATGGACTCTGCCAATTTGTAGGGCCAGCGTTGGGAAACAATATTCTCTCTCTTCTCTTCTCTTTTCTGTCTCCTTCCTTCTATGTCTAAATCAACAGTCGCTAATTACTATGCTTCTTCATGACATTTTATTCTGTAAATACTTCCTGCTTAGTCCAAAAATGATTAGACAAATCAAACATGACTTACCTTTCTGGCTAATCTCATCAGAACTCATTTCAAATTGAGCAATTAAAAAATGGCACCCAAATTTTATCTCAGTTGTCTTCTTCCCTATAACCTAGTATAGTTCTGGGCAGAAAGGAGATTCTCAATTTATTCTCAATATATTGTAAGAAATTAGATTAACTGTCTCTAGGATAAGGAATGAGTTTAATTTAAGTAAATTGTAATTAAAGTGCAGAAAAAGAACGTATTAGTTGAAGAAGGATGGTTGTAGTTTCAATTTGGAACCACAAAATAATCTGTCATTTTGGGGCAAATTATATAAATTGATTTTCTCATCTGTAAAATGGGGGTGTTAATAAGTAACTCACAGGGTTGTGGCAGGTCTTGAAAGAAAAAGAAAATATGGGGCCGAGTGCAGTGGCCTGTAATCACAGCACTTTGGGAGGCCGAGGCGGGCAGATCATGAAGTCAGGAGTTTGAGTCCAGCCTAGCCAACATGGTGAAACTCATCTCTACTAAAAATACAGAAATTAGCCGGGCGTGGTGGCACACCCCTATAGTCCCAGCTACTTAGGAAGTTGAGGTGAGAGAATCGCTTGAACCTGGGAGGCAGAGGTTGCAGTGAACCAAAATCATACCATTGCACTCCAGCCTGGGTAGCAGAGTGAGACTTCATCTCAAAAAATACATATACATATATATATTTTGAAAATGCCTGGCACATAAAAGCTGTTCATTAAATATAAGCTATCTTTCCTCCTAAGCCCTAAAACTGTTTTGATATTGAGTAAGAGGTGTTTTTTTCCCCATAATAAATGTTGTATCTAGACACATTTACTCCAAATTTCAATACAGCTGTATTCAGACCCAGACTTGTTTAAAATATCATAAAAGGAGCATATATGATTTTCAATATGGGCTTATGCTATACACATAAGACTTGGGCATTTAACTGTATGTAAATTATATCCAAAAAATTTTTTTCTACTCTCTCACCTCCCAAAATAGTGGGATCATGTTTCTATTCTCTGGAAGGCCCTCTGACATCCTATCCCAGCCTCCAGCTGCAGATATGCCCCAGCTGGGAAAGGTGAAGACAAGGTGCTTAAATGTTTATGTGCTGCATTTCCTCAATTATAAACCCACATTTTCTCATTTTGGTATTTCCGGAGAAGCAACTTACATTCAATGTACATTTGATACAGTGTTTCTTCTCTCCACTGCAGCCTGGAGCCACTCACCCCTCTATTCTCTGCAAAGTTACTCTTAAATTAACAGTGTACCTCTGGAATTTGTAACACATCTTGGAAACAACTTGCATTTGCCCTCAAGGAGCCAATGAGATAGTTATCTGCTACCTGAATGTGGATAATCTAAGGATAAATGATAATGAATACATTTTGAGCATTTTCTAGCTGCCAGGAACTGTTCTAAGGTGTTACATATATGAATTCACTTAAGGCTCAAGACAAAACCTATTGTAATGGTAAGATCATTAACCCCATATTATGGACGAGGAAAGTGAGACTCAGAGAAATTAAGGAGCTTCTATAAATTCAAAATGTGTTAGTGGAGCCCTCGCAACATGGTGAAACCCCATCGCTACAAAAACAATACAAAACAAACAAACAAAAATTAGCCAGGCATCGTGGTACGTGCCTGTAGTCCCAGCTACTCAGGAGGCTGAGGCAAGAGAATCATTTGAGCCTGGGAAACAAGGCTACAGTGAGCCAAGCTCGTGCCACTGTACTCCAGCCTGGAGGACAGAATCTCAAACAACATAAAACAAAATGAAAACAAAAACAAACAAACAAAAAACCGAAGTATGTAAGTGGGAGAGCTGGGATTTGAATTCAGGCAATCTGGCTCCAGAGGCTATGCTTTTTATCACTACATCTCACTGCCTTTCTAAATGAGATAATATCAATAATAGGAAAATTTAAGTGCATTTATCAAAGCCTATAAACCAAAAATTCTGAATTCTAAGACCCCCCAACCATCTGAATGGACCCCTCCTCTCAGCCAAGGGCATTCCAAAGTTAACCTGCAAAACTTGTTCAGGCCATGATGGGAAAGGGGGAGTCAAACATGCCCCATTATACCCTCCTCCCTTTTGGAATTTAGGAAAAGCCAACCAGCATTAACATCAACACAGACCTTAAATCTGATAAGAAACATTTAGAATCTATTCTTTCTGAAGCCTGCTACGTGGAGGCTTCATCTGCATGATAAAACCTTGGTCTTCACAACCCCTTATCTTAACTTAGACATTCCTTTTTATTGAAAATAACACTTTCAACCAATTGCCAATCAGAATAATTTTAAGTCTACCTATGACCTGAAATTCCCCTCACACTTTGTCTCACCCTTCCAGATCAAATCAATGTAAATCTTACATGTATTTGATTGATGTCTTATGTCTCCATAAAATGTATAAAACTAGGCTATGACTCAACACCTTGGGCACATTGAGTGCACTGAGAACAAGGGGGTGGCATGTCATCATTCTGACCCCTGGGGGTGAATTGTCTTGGAATACACACACATGAAACCTAAACATGAAAAATGGGCTCAGGAAGCACCTTCCATATCACAGTATAACTCTAGTGTGGCTGAGCCAAGAGAGGCCCTGTGAAGGACTCCATTCATGGACTGGTCACATTACTGGAAAAGGGCCTTGAGGGCCACCTCTGAGTTAAGAGGTGTGTGTGTGTGTGTGTGTGTGTGTGTGTGTCTGTGTGTCTGTGTCTGTGTGTGTAGAGCAGATAGTACTCAGTTGGCTCCAGCTACCTGCTTCCACCGCCACTAGCAGAACCCAGTCACATCCCAATCTGACTTGAACCAGAGAGGCCCCATTTTTAGTTGACCTGCTCTTGTCAAACTCAGCAAAGACTTTCATCCTGTCAAATCAATTCTCAGTCCTTTCCTTAACTTGTCTTTTAGCCCATGCCTCCATTTTTGACCATCCCAGCTGGGAGTGACTATGTTTGGAGCTTCCATGGCTATTTCGTATAGTATTGTGGTACTTATCACAATTACCAGCTCTGTGTATATGTGTCTTACCAGTAAAAGTCCCTCACTGGACCATAAATTATTTCAGGGCAGTAATACCATTCACCTCTGTGCCCCCAAAGCCTAGCACTCAACTGCTGCTCAAATGCTCAATGACAGTGGTTGGACACCTGGCGTATTAGTCCCTTCTCACACTGCTATAAAGAACTACCAGGGACTGAGTAAATTTATGAAGAAAAGAGGGTTTAATTTACTCACAGTTCTGCAGCCTGAACAGGAAGTGTGGCTGGGAGGCCTCAGGAAACTTACAATCATGGTGGAACGCAAAGGGGAAGCAAGCACATCTTAACCATGGCAGAGAAGGAGAGACAGAAAGAGCAAAGGGAGAGTGCCACACACTTTCAAACAACCATATCTTGTGAGAACTCACTATCATGAGAACAGCAAGGGGGAAATCCATCACAATGATTAAGTTGCCTCCCACCAGGCCCCTCCTCCAACGCTGAAGATCATAATTCAACTTGAGATTTGGGTGGGGACAAAGAGCCAAACCATGTCATTCTGCCCCTCCCAAATCTCATGTCATTCTTACATTTCAAAACACAATCATGCCCTTCCAACAGTCCTCCGAAGTCTTAACTCATTCCAGCATTAACCCAAAAGTCCAAGTCCATAGTCTCATCTGAGACAAGGCAAGTCTCTGTTGCCTATGGGCCTGTAAAATCAAAACCAAGTTAGTTACTCCCAAGATACAATGGGAGTGCAGGCATTGGTAAAATGCTCCCATTTCAAAATAAAGAGATTATCTAAAACAGAGTGGTTACAGGCCCCATGCAAGTCCAAAACCCAGCAGGGCAGTCATTAAATCTTAAAGCTCCAAAATAATCTCCTTTGACTCCATGTCTCACATCCAGGGCACACTGATGCAGGGGGTAGGCTCCCAGAGGCTTGGGCAGCTCTAGCCCTGTGGCTCTGCAGGGTACAGCCCCTGCAGCTGCTCTCATGGGCTGGTGTTGAGTGCCTGCAGGTTTTCCAAAAGCACAGTGAAATTTGTCAGTGGTTCTAGAATTCTGGGGTCTGGAGGATGGTGACCCACTTCTCAAGATCCACTAGGCAGTGCCCCAGGGGATCTGGGGGAAGCAGACATGTCTTACCATGGCAGAGCAGGAAAGAGCAAAGGCGGAGGTGCTACACACTTTTTTTTTTTTTTTTTTTTTTTGAGATGGAGTCTCACTTTGTCACCAGGCTGGAGTGCAGTGGCGTGATCTCGGCTCCCTGCAACCTCTGCCTCCCAGGTTCAAGCAATTCTCCTGCCTCAGCCTCCCGAGTAGCTAGGACTGCAGGTGTGTGCCACCACGCCCAGCTAATTTTTGTATTTTTAGTAGAGACAGGGTTTCACCATGTTGGCCACGGTGGTCTCGATCTCTTGACCTTGTGATCTGCCTGCCTTGGCCTCCCAAAGTGCTGGGTTACAGGCGTGATCCCCCACACCCAGCCTGTGCTACTTACTTTTAATCAACCAGATCTCACGGAGAACTCACTATCATGAGAACAGCAAGGGGGAAATCCACCTCCATGTTCCAATAGCCTCCCACCAGGCCTCTCCTCCAACCCTGAAAATTATAATTCAACAAGAGGTTTGGGTGGAAACACCAAGTCAAACCATATCACCTGAGTTCTCATCATCTTCTGCCACTAAACCTTAGGCAAGTCACTGGACTTCTATGCCTCAGTTTCTCCATCTGTCAGGTGACTAGAAACAGTGTCTAGCATATAGTAGGTACCCAACAAATACTTTTGGATATATAAATAAATGAATAAATGAGTGACTGTAAATACATATCTATATCTACCTGCTTACATATTGAAGATTAGGCTACTGTGATCAAAAGCCTGCTGGAGAACTAATAACTATGCAGTAAACATCAAATATTTTTTAATTTCAGAGTGTAGTAGGCATGACCAAGATGCCTAACAGAATGGCTATTGCAGTATCCTATACGACTCCCAATGATCTCCATCTCCTTGTATTCATACTTTTGTGAATCTGGGATGAACTGTGTGATTAACAGAATACTGCAGAAGTTACAGTGTGTGATGTGTGACTGCCAAGGCTAGATTAAAAAAAAAAAAAAGCATGGTCACCTCTACCTTGGGTTTTGCATTGCTTCTTCTGGGGAAAGCCAGCCACCATATCAGGAGAAGACTCAGCTCTGTGGAGAGGCCTAGAAGAAGAGAAACTAAGACCTCCCACCAACAGCCAGCACCAGCTTGCCAGCCACGTGAGGAGCCACTTTAGAAGTAGATCCTCTGGCCTCCATCAGGTCTTAGAGCAACTGCAGTCCCAGCTGGCATCTTGAGTGTCACCTCATGAGAGACCCTAAGGAAGAGCTGTGCACCTAAACTGTTCCTCAACTCCTGACCCACAGAAACTGTGAAATAGTATACTTTTTTTTTTTTTTTTTTTTGAGATGGAGTCTCGCTCTGTTGCCCAGACTGGAGTGCAGTATTGCAATCTCGGCTCACCGCAAGCTTCGCCTCCCAGGTTCACGCCATTCTCCTACCTCAGCCTCCCAAGTAGCTGGGACTACAGGCGCCTGCCACCACACCTGGCTAATTTTTTGTTATTTTTAGTAGAGACGGGGTTTCACCGTGTTAGCCAGGATGGTCTGGATCTCCTGGCCTCGTGATCTGCCCGCCTCGGCCTCCCAAAGTGCTGGGACTACAGGCCTGAGCCACCATGCCTGGCTGAAATAGGATAAATTTTAATTGCTGTTTTTTTAAGCCACTAAGTTTTGGGGTAATCTGTCATGCAACAATAGGTAACTATTACAAAGAAAAAACACAACCACCCCCAAAATGGTAAGAATATGAAATGAAGCACACAGAGGTCTTAATATGTGGTAGTCTATTTTACCCATCAGAGAATCTTCACAAGTATGAGAGAAATCATCCATTTCAGCTGCTGGATACAGGTGGCCCAGGAAGCTTCACAGTGAAGTACAAGTTCAATCAGAGGTAGAGAACCCTGACTGAGCTGGGAGAATATGGTCTGGGCATGCGCTTTCTGCCTCCACTGCCTCTCCCACAAGCCCCCACTGGAGAATAATGACTTCACAAAGTGATCCGAAGAAATAGAGGATAGAGTACCAGCCCCTCAGAAAGCTGAGCCAAATTTCTTGCATTGGCCACAGGACTGAGATAGTCCATACAGCAACTTAATGAAAATAAAGGAAAGGTATCCCTTCCTCCCTGCAGGTACAGCCCCACTTCAGGGCACTGGCACAAAGAACAAAATATGGCCTGGGTTTCACTCCCTGTGGCCCTCCTGGTTGGCATCCTTCTGTAGGGCACAGCCAGCCCCTAGACTGATTATATTGATTGACTGGTGTACCCAATTTTGATGCTTTATCCCCAAGCCCTTCTCCCCTACTCCACCATCTCCTACAGAGCTAGGGAGTGATCCACAGACAGCTCCCAGACCTTATGTCAGTACTTGGAGAAGGGTGGAGGCACATTCTGCCCACACTAGAAGCAGAGTAGGCACTGCAAAGCAGAGAACACAGCCTGGTGCTGCCTGGGACTATGCCAGATGTGTGAGCCCTGGCTCCGAGGGGCAGCCTTTATTTTTAGCAGGTAATCAGCCCTCATTTTGTTCCTTTAGGCGAAGCCCCACCCTTGTCTAAATGGCCCATGTAATTAGTACCTCTCTAGCTCTAATTCCCTCCCTAACTGCCTGTAATTATCATCCAGCTGACCTTTGTTCCCTTAATTGCTGTTTGACTCCTGATCCCTGAATACCACTCTGCCTTCTCGCCCTCCCCTCCCTTCTGACTCAAGGACCTATTGTATACAGTACAGTATTTGTTTTTCCTCACCCTAGGGAGTCTTTGGAATCCCCACTTCTCTGCTATTTGAAACACCTCTTCCTGAAAACAACTCTCATTTGCAGAACACTACTTTAAACTACTTTCTCCTGCTTAGCCTTGCCGGCTTCTTCGAAGTCATGTTTCAAGCCAAGAGAGTATTACCAGACTCCTTTTATAGGAGAGAAAATGGAGGCATAAAGTAACTCAGGGACTTGCTTATTATTGTGCAGCTAGTTACTGATGGAGAGAGACCATATTACGAGGCCAAAGCTATTTGCACTTGACACTGTAGCCTGTTGCTTCCCTGCTTCTCCCAGTTGGAGAAATTGAACTGCCTCAATGATCCTAGTTTCTGACCAGTACTCGCTTATCACCAGTCATGCCACTTACACTTGTTTCTAATCTCAACTTTGAGTTTTCTGAATTTGAGGAGTCCTTTTACCCTCTCGCCTGCCCCAAGATACCATTAATAATAGTAAAAGGTATCATTTTCTGGCCAACTGTCATGCATCAGGTATCATTCTGAGGTCTTACACAGAGCATTTCATTATAGCCTCCCCTCAACTCTATGAAGCATTACTATTTCCATCCCCTCTTCATATTCAGTCTTTACTCCAGCTATTGCTATTGCTTCTCCATCTCTACATTTTCAACTTTTCTCACTCTAATGGGTCATGCCCATCAGCACGCAAATGTGACTATCTCCCATCTTCAAAAAGTGACCTTTTGACGTACATCCCTCCAGTGATTACCTATTATTCTCTTTCCACTTACAGGACAATTTCTCAGAAAAAGTCGTCTGTGTCTTGTATACCAATTTCTTCCCTCCATTTTCCACTGAAGCCATTCCAATTTGTCTTTTCTGCCTACCACCCTTTTGTCAAGGTCACCAATGGCTCCCATGTGGCTAAAGCCAATGGTCAGTTCTCACTCTTCCTCTTACTTATCATCATAATTGGACACAGTTGATCTCTTTCTCCTTTTGACACACTCCCAGACTTCCAGGCTTTCAAGACATCACTCTCTTGCTTCTCCTACCTCTGTGGTCATTCATTTTTAACATCCTGTGCTGAATCCTCCTCATATCCCTAGCTCAAGATTTAGATATTAGTTTTTCCCTTTCTATCAATGCTGACTCCCCAGGTCACTCAAAGTCTCGTGGTTTTATACACCATCCACATGCTGATAATTACCAAATTTTCGTTTCCAGCATTGACCTTACCTATGAACTTCTACGACGTGCCCCCTTCCACTTCACCTTTCACCATGAGTAAAAGCTACCTGAGACCTCCCTAGAAGCCTAGCAGATGCTGGTGCCATCCTTGTATAGCCTGCAGAACTGTGAGCCAATTAAACTTCTTTTCCTTACAAATTATCCAGTCTCGGGTATTTCTTTATAGCAATGCAAGAACAGCCTAACACACTGCTGGACATTCCTTTATGAGTATATCTGTGATCTGATTATTTTTCAGGCTGACTGATACTTTTACTATCCTTGTCTAAGAAGCCATCACTGTTGCCTCTATCATTAAATAGAATCCTAACTTCTCTCTCTCCTTTTCTTTGCCACCTCTTCACATAGTTTATACACCACAGGACAGCCAGATCATGACAGCTCTCTGCTTTAAACACTTTAATCATCCCATCTCACTCAAATTCCAAAGTTCTTATCAAGTCCTACACAGCCTTGTATGACCTGGCTCTGCAGTATCCCTCTGAGCTCACCTCATATTACTCTCTCCTCTGCTCAATCTGCTCCAGCCAATTTTTTTTCCTTGATGTACCAAGCAAGTTTGGTCTCAGGGTCTTTAAATTTACCATTCTCTCTGCTTGCATGTATCTTTCACCAGATATCTATATGGTTTTCTCTCTTGCTTCATTTAGGTCATGGCTTTAATATTACCTTATTCTGGCCTTGTTTGGCCACTGTGACAGACATGAGGTGGGCCCTCATGATGCCCAACTTCTAGTGTCCATGCCTTTATCTAATCCTTCCTGCGGAGTGTGGGTGGGACCTGTGACATGCCTATAGAAAATGGAATATGGCACTCCTGTGATTATATTACATTAAATAAGACCCCATCTTGCTATTAGACTCACTTCAGAGACTAGTTCCCTTGCTGGCTTTGAAGAAATAAGCATCTATGTTAGAAAGTCCAGTGGCAAACAGCTAAGGGCAGCTTCTAGGAATTTGAAGGAGACCTCTGACCAGATCAACAAGAAAACAGAAGTCTCAGCTCTAGAGCAATAAGTAAATAAATTTTACCAAAAATCAGAATTACTTTAGAAATGAATTATTCCTCAGTTGGGCCTCCAGATGAGAACACAGCTTGGCTGGTACCTTGATTGCAACATTACAAGACTCTAAGTAATGGACTCATCTAAGTCATGTGTGGATCTTTACCCATAGAATCTATAAGATAATAAGTGTGTATTTTTTAAGCCATCAACTTTTTGCTAATTTATTGTGCAGCAACAGATAACAAATACAACAGTCCTATGAAACCTCCTTCTCCATCATCTCTTTTCTCTTCCCTTATTTTTCTCTATATTTACCTCCATCTGATACTGAAAAATTTTTTACTTGAATATTGGCTTATCATCTTTCCCCTCCACTAAAATCCAAAAGGATTCATAACTAAATCTCCAACCTTGATGCCTGATTTATAACAGAAATTCAATAAGCATTTTCAAATGAGTGTGTGAACAAATGAATGGTTTTCCATTTTAATAATGTTACAGTTTTATGTGTACCATAGCTCAGTGCTTCTGTGGTAAATGACCCAAGCTTTTTTCCTAATACATCATAGAGCAATTCTTTTGTAAAATGCAGTTAAAACAAATTACTACAAAAATGAAATAAAATGAAGCCAATTTTAAAATTATTAGATTCAACAGACATAAAATTACTGTCAAATTGCTATACAAATTTCTAAATGCTTACTATCAATTTCTGTATTTATCTCATTGCAGATCTGTAACAATCCTTGGACAGGCACTGGTCCAGGGAAAATATTTTGTCACTACTGAGCAAATAGCCAATGCTTTGACCAAGTCTTCTCAGATTGTTTTTGCCATTTTTATGTGTTCTTTCTCTTAACTTGGGTGTGCTCTTCCTCCAAGAGCCTGTACCCATGACTCTTCTGAGATTATTGGAACCCAGTTCCTCTGCAGCAGACTGGGATGAGGCAAAATCCAGAAATCTATGAGATCAGACTGAAGCTACCTTTTCTGAAACTTTGCCTGAAGTTATAATCTTGCTAGGCTACTTCTCCTTCCCTGTTCAGCTTCTCTCCTTCCTTTATTGTTTCTTCTGGGAATACTTTGTTAATAAATCACTTGCACACAAATTCTCATCTCAGGGTCTAGCAGACCTATGACAGGCATTGTACTATTACACAATGATTATAATGAGACAAGTCTCTCATTGACCATTTATAGATGGTGTAACTGAAGTACCTTTGTGGAAAACATTTCAAATTTGTCATATTATGTATAGTTTACTTTAAAACGCATCAGCATAAACATGGTGACAAGTATGTAGGTAATTAGCCAACTAGGAGTGGTCAACTAAACAAATGAAGTGCCCTAAAGAGAATTCGTAGTCTAGAATTGGTTAGTTTGCATTTGAAGGAAGCAAATCAATAGTACTAGAAAGGTAACGGCAGAGGATTTGTTAATTAGCATGAGAAGTGTTAGAAATAATTTGTCACTAGTGAAATGAGTGTTGTTTAAAACTTATATTTAGCTAATACAGTCAGCCCTTCTTATGCAAGGATTCTACACCCATGTATTCAAACAACTACAGATTGAAATTTTTTAAAAAATGGATGGTTGTGTCTGTACTAAACATGTAGAGACTTTTTTCCTTGTCACTATTTCCTAAACAATACAGTATAACAATGATAGACATAACATTTACATTGTTTCATGTGCTATAAATAATCTGGAGACTATTTAAATTATATGGAAGGATGTGCATAGGTTATGTGCATAGGTTATATACATCATTTTATAAAAGAACTTGAGCATCGATGGACTTTGGTATCCTTGGGGAGTCCAGGAATCAATCCCCCATGGACACCAAAGGACAACTCTGTGATAGTTGTGTACAGGCATCTCTGTCTGTGAATGAATGTGATATAAGAATTGGCAAGCACATCTTGCTATTCAAAAAGCATTGCATTTCTCAGAGTGATTTTTTTCATGAAAGATGGCTGTTGGAGTCCACTAAGGGTAGCACATGTTTTCAGCTGAGTCATTTTATCAGCCTTGTGTCTTGCGTGTAGACTTTTTGGAAGTCCAGTAGCTTCGTTTATTTTATCTTCCTTCTGCCCCTTTCAGTCCAAACTGGAAATATTACTGCTGCTATAACATTCTCAAAAATCTTGTGCATCTCCCTTCTATGCCACAGGGATTTATGCTATTAGGCCAGAGGGCCCTCCACAGATATTCACTGAATAATCACATTTTCAGTCTCTTCAGCCGTTACAAAAAGTTGTCCTGTCACACTCCTGGCCTTCTCTCCAGAGTGCTCTTTCCTAACAGTAAATCTCCTAATTTTAGCATCTTTTGTAATCTGAATAGACTGGGAATTTTTAAAAGCAACAAATCCTGGTTCATTTTTGCCAAACAATTCTTTATCAAGTATCTCTTTCATCTCATATTATGCTATAAGCACCAAGAAGAAATCAGGCCACACGTTAAATACTTTGCTTAGAAATCCCCTCAGGTAAATATCCAAGTTTATTGCTTACAAATTCTGCTTTTCACACAACAGTAGCACACAATTTAGTGAATTTTCTACCACTGTACGAGAATCACCTTTTTTCCAGCTTCCAATACTTGTTCCTCTTTTTCTTCTCAGTTCACACCAGAAGCACCTTTAATGTTCATATTTCTATAAACTTTTTTTAATGATAATACATTTATCCTCTAAGATGATATGGGCTTTCTCTACCATGCACCTCACTTCCTTCTCAATTCTCACCAGAAATGCTGTTAATATCCATATTTATACTCGTTTAAGGAAATTTAGGCTTTTTCCAGCATGTACCTTAAAATTTATTATTCAACTCCAAAGTCACTTCCATATGTTTAGGTATTTGTTAAGGCAGCTCCTCCTTCCCAGTGCCATAATCTGTATTAGTTTCCTAGTCTGCTGTAACACAATACCACATACTGGATGGCTTCAAACAACAGTAATTTATTCCATAATATTTCTGGGAGCCAAAAGTCAAAACTCAGTACCACTGGGACAAAATAAAAATATCTACAGGGCCACACTCTCACTCTGGTGGCTCTAGGGAAGAGTCTGTTCCTCGCCTCTTCCAGTTTCTAGTGGCTGCCAGCATTTTTTGACTTGAGGCCTCATCATTCTAGTCTTTGCCTCAATCTTCACATCACCTTCTCTTTGCTATGCGTGGCTTCTCTTCCTCTGGTTGTCTCCTATAAGGACAGTTGTGATTGCATTTAGGGCCCACCTGGGTGATGTAGACTAATCTTCCCGTCTCAAGATTTTTAATTTAACCACATCTTCAAAAACTATTTTTCCTTTTAAGGTAACATTTACAGGTTCCAGAATATCTGTTTAGGGCCTGATATCTTCAGAGAGTTTTTATTCAGGCTAGTACCCTCAGAGGTCAAATAACTAGCCTTAGATTTTGCCCGGCTTTTTACAGTTGCCTCCTAACTTGTCACCACACATCAGCTACAATAATTCTTTTAAATCATAAGCCAGAGTGTGTCACTCCTCTGCTAAAAACCCTACAACAGTTTCCTATCTCACTCGAGGTAAAATCCAAAGTCTTTGTAATGGCCTTCTGCTTTCTCTGATTCCAAGTTCATGTTCTTTAATTAGGGCCCTATTTAGCTTTTAAAACCTTTTAAATGGGGGTCCATGGGGTGACTGTATCTACTGTTGTGGAATCCAGAGCACAGCCGGTCCCTAAAGGAATGTCCCAGCTTTCTGCACTTTACTGGAAATGAGTGGGGAGGGGCTCCCCATATTGCTGCAAGGGACTCTGGGAAGGAGGGAACTGAGGATGGTAGGAAGATGGCCATAAACTAAAAACCTGGCAGTGCTTATCGCTCCTGTGAGGTTATATAGTATTCGTATTTTCTCCCCTTTGCTTTTCTGTATCTAAGGTTTCTGTGATGAATATGTATTAGATTTGAAATAGAAAAGAAAAGATATTATTTGAGGAGAAAATGGTTGCCATATAAATAACAAATAGCACAAAGAGTGGAACTATATTTCTTTCTCCTATTTTACCCCACACGTCTTCAATCTTGACTTCCCTCATAATGCCTATTGCTTTTTGTAGTTGTCGTCAAGTTTTTTCCTTTATGGCTGGCTTTAACATTTTCAGGATCTAACACATAGTAGGTATTTAATTATCACTATTGAAAGAATGAATGAATGTGTTAGTTGATCAATGATATGGATTTCAAACCAGATGCAAAGTGCATGACTGAGAACGTCCCTACTTCAAATGGGCTCAACCTTGACCCTGGTGCCCCATACCCTATACTATCTCATAGCTGACTCTATTCACAATAGCTTAGGGAAAGAATTTTGGGAGAAATTCTGGCTTTCCAGAGTCCTAAATGTGGTTTCACTCAAGTGGCCTCTATCTGGTTGTTGACTGGAGTCTTTCCATCCAATCTCTGTGGAAGAGATATTGGTAATATTGGAGATATTGGATGCACCCTTCCCCATCAGCTCTCTTCTCTGCCCTGAGAAACTCAGGAGGGCCTGGTCTAGATGTCATCAATGACAGCCATACTCTGGGGGCCCATAGAGGGAGACCCAGCATGAGCTTGGCTCATGGCTCTGGATCTCTGAGATGATGAGGTCAGCCTGATTGTTTTAAGAGCTTAGTTTAATTTATCTAACCTCATCCCTAGAATGAAGAGTTTCTCATCGTTAAAGGAGCCCCTATGACCTTTGCTTCCTCCTAATACAGATCCCTGGTAATGATTACTCCAAAAATTGCTACAAGATGGATTTAATTGAGAGGCAATTGGCCAAGGGGTCACTTTTCTGTCTTCATGTCCTAACTGTTTAGCATCTAACCTATTTCAGATGGAATAGGTGAGAGAAAATGGATAGAAGCAGTAAGAATTACATGCATTAGTCTGTCGCTGGTCTAAGCCTTGACTCCTTTTAGCTTTCATACGTATCATCCAACATCTATGAAATCAGGAGGAATGGAACAAGAGGGAGAACTGGCACCCACCATGCACAAGGTATTTTACATGCATAATTATACTTATTTCCATCAATTAGGCACCTACTATATGCTAGGTACTTGGACATACATATATTCTTCAATTCTCTCAAATCCTAATGAAGCAGATAATATTAGCCTCATTTATTAATTAAGACATGAAGGGCCAAAGAGCCACTTATTGTGACTATGATTGTTCATTGTGGCCCAATGTCTGCCCTCCTCTTCCTTCTCAGTAGTAGAACACCCACTTCTTAACTAGAGAAATGACTAGCCAGAATAATGACTATGTTTCTCAGCTTCCCTTGTATGTATGTGTATGCACATGACCAAGTTCTGACCAATGAGATAGAAACAAAATAAATATGTTCTACTTCTGGATAATGTTTTTATATGGAGGAAAGCAATTTCTTCTTCTTCTTGTCCTGCCTTACTGCTGATTGGGATGTTAGTTGTGATGGCTGTAACTAGAGCAATTAATTTGCACTTTGAAATGAAAGTCACATGTGAAAATGGTAGAACAGCAACAAGATAGACAGGATTGGTGTTCCTGATGAGTATAGCTAATATGCTAGTCCTAGATGGCATGCCCTTACATGAGAGAGAAATACGTTTTTATTTTGTTTAGGCAGTGGTTATTTGGGCATTTTCCTAAATCACAGGCCCAAGATCCCATAGCTAGGAAGAGGCAGAACATGTATCTCAACCCAGGTGTGATTCCAGACCTTCTGATTTCTCCAGTCTATTCTGCTGCCTCCTGGGAACTCTGGGTGCCTGATAGTAATAGTGAGAAATATGGCTGGGTGGGCACTGGGAACATAGCTTCTCCTTGAGACTAAGCCATTGCTTGGCTTTTTCTCATGTTGATTAGAGGGAGAGGCAAACAACCAACCAATCAGTAATGTAACAGAATCCACATTTCCAAATCTAGTGCTCTTCCCAAATTGCCAACCATTAAGTCATCAGTCCAAAGGACTTGTGAGTAAGTGACAGAGCTCAGATCAGAGGCTTAGTTTCCTGACTTTCAGTCTCACATTCTTTCCACCACACAAAGTTGCTTTGGTGGTGTCTGGGCCAAATCTGAGAATATATTATCTTCTATCATCTCCAAGGAAAACACAAAGAGATCATGAACAGACTAGAGAGAAAGTTAGAAGGCAAACATCACTGTCTGATTCCTCAAGGGCAAGGATTGCATTTTATTTATTTAGTCATCCTCAAGGCCTCATACAGGACACAGCATATACCTAGCATTTAGTATAAGATTTGGGGGAGGAGAAAAAGGGAGGTGGGTTAAAAAGCTGAAATTAATTACCCAAACTTACTTGAGTCTATTGTTTGCTACAGCATCTGGGTGGCAACAACAATAGCTCTGATTAGGCTCTAAGCAATACACTTTATTGGGCCAGAAACCGAGACTAGGGATTTAATAAAACATCTAAATTGACATATTGATTTCTCTTTCTTAGGCTCCTTGCTTTCAGGCTGTTCTAGGCAAAGCAATCCTGAGAGAGTACCATCCAGCTCTCACTTGTGTCCCTTGCTGACTACTTGACGTGTTAGCCATAGAGCCCAGGACAGTTAGAGTTAATGTCTACTGGGTCAAACACAGCATATGCTGAGCATGGCCTACTGACAGAGGGACAACAAAGCAATTAAATACCAACTTACTTTCCTGTCTCCTGGCTGAGCCACTCTGCATTGATCTTGGTGAGTGTGCTTAACCAATCTGCAGCTCAGTTTGCTTCATCTGCGGAATGGGACAGTAAATAGCACTTGCTTCATAGAGTTGTTGAAAAGATTTAATGACTTAATATATGTAAACCACTTGGTACAGTGTCTGCTCTATAATAAGTACTCAATAAGTATTAGCCACCATTTTCATCATCATATCATTGTCATCATTATCATCATCATCATCATCATAAAGTCTGTTGAATTTTATTGTTCAAGGAAGGATGAATCAATTTCAGAGTCTTTCCCTGTGGGTTCTTATTCTCTATTACCTATGAGCTCACAATTGAGACACCATGAATGTCCAGACACCTGAAATGATCGAAGATTATACCCATTTAAAAATTTCACATGCCTTGCCAACATGTCAGATATTCTAATACTTTTATTTCATTTTGCAATTTACAATTTGTCTCTTCATCCAGCTTACACTGCTCTTCATCATTAAGCTAATCCTTACTTCTGCCCCTTTTTTCATCATACTTTTTCTGTTTCTCAAAAATCTTACCATTCCCTGTGGAATTTGCCACCATATTCTCTCATACTGTTCTTCCATCGACTCTTAAAATCTGAATCTTCTGGCTTCTCCCTCACCACTTCCTTGAGGTTAACTCATTCTTAAGGACTCAGCTCAAAAAGCACTTCTTGTAAGAAAGCTTTTCTTACCCTCTAAATCTGAGTCAGTGTGGCTGACACTCTAAGTTGCTAACCCAACAAACATTTCCAAACCTCTCTTCTTGCCAGAGCACCTCTCACTCAAAAGAATGAAAAAGCCAGATGCTTGCTTTCCTGGCCTGTCTTTCAACTGGAGTAATCATATAACCTAACTTTGATAGAGGAAATTCACAGGGAAATCTCCTCAGAGTACTTTATGGCAAGATTTTCCTTCCTGACCAAAGCAGAGAACATGCAAGGAGAAGTATATTTTTTCATTCTGCCCCATATTCTGCCATTGAAAGTGATCATGTGAGGATACTTAGAACTGTGACAATTAACTTGTGACCATGAGAAGAAAACCTGCAGAACAGCCAAGACATAGACTCATGGACCCATAGACCATGAAACTATGGTATCAACCCTGGATCTACCTATGAGTACCTTCAGAACTTTTGTTAAGTAAATGGTAAATGTCTTATGGTTTAAGCCACAGCTAATTGATTTTTCTATTACTTGTAGCAGAACATATCTTAATTGACTTAGCCACCTACCTAGTAGCATCCCTTCATCTGTGGCCAAAGGCACGGAACAAGACTTTTAATTTCCAGGTCAAGCTGTATTTAACAAGCTTTGTGCCCTGAGTTGGACTGTATTATCCACCCACCCACCCCTGATTAGAATAAGATTTAGGATTAGAAAAGACACTCTTTCCAATTCTCGTAAAAGCACCATATAGGCTAATGGAGACATAGTACGCCCTGTCCTCAGGTGTTCCTATAACCCTACCCTGTATTTCTCATCATAGCCCCTATCTCACACTGTAACTGCTGATTTATTTTCTGAATTCCTGACAAGAATGAGTTTCATGAAGACAAGAAACATCTCTGATTCATCCGACACCCTCAAAGCTTAGCAAAGCACCTCACATGGAATAGCTAATAATATTTTTAGACTAACTTGAATTCAGGTGACAAATTAATTTTTGGTTGGTTGGACTTTGTTCTTATTTTTAGCTTAGGAAATGTGGTCCCATATTTAGTTTAGGTAATATGAGGATAAGGGCCCAGGGACGAATCATGCAGAGCCTGTTCAGGTGAGTCTCCTGTTACACAGAGTACATCTTGGTGTGGCAGGAGCATGTGCAACTCAGTAGCAAAAGCTTGACTTCAGTCCCCATCATAACGTACTACAGTTCTTTCCTTTATTCACTAAAAATGTTTTGAGTGCCTACATGCCAAGTGTGTGCTTTCCATCCTCAATCCATCCAATTTTAGACCTCCCCACCCTACCCCTGTAGAAGAAATGCTATCTTTGATTTATCTTGGACATTTAATAGAGAATCCATCTTCTAAACTTCTTATTTACTTGATTCCTCTCCCAGAAGTATTTGCATTTTTCAAAGAAGCCCAAGAGAAAGAAGCCCAATGCAGAGAGTCACAATTCAAATGCCTACAGAGACTAGAAATGCAAATAAGCATAATGCAATAGAGAGTGATGGAAACTGGGTAATTGGAGATCTCCCATCCCCAATCACATTCAGCCAACAATTGATGGATAGGAGAAGACCCCATATAGCCAAATCTTCTGATATTTCAAGACAAGTCAAAACTCTGTATTTTGTGTGAAACTCCTCAATGTTAGGTGCTGGTAACTAATTCAAACTTTTAAATAGATACCTCATTAGCCAGACAAAATATATCCATAGTCCAGACCTAGTCTATGGGCCACCATTTGGAGATCTCTGACTTAAAAGATGAATGGAGGCCTTCCTCATGACCCTGTGGTTCTGATTGGAAAAGATCTGGGATAGGGCGTGAGTACAAACAGTGGTATGGCAGAGAAGGACAAAAAACAAACAAAGGTTTGCTTGAGGTCAGGCAAGAAGACAATGGTGGCATGTGAAAGCAAATAGCTCCTGCTGAACACTGGATATTGAGCTGCTCTCTTGTATAAATAATCTTGCTTTAATCTTCATATCACCCTCAAAGTGAATGTAATCTCTCCATTGGACAGATGTATGAGTAGAGAAGCTAGGACTGCAACTCAAGTCTCCTGACTTTCAGTTCAGGCTCTTTCCAGTTGATACCATTGACCTTGCAATTAACATCTCCTATTCTTTCCTCCATCCCTTCTTGTGTTCTCATTTACTCTTCTCTAAGCCTGTGTAAGGTGGTTCATCTCCATGAGGTTTAACTTGAGATAGCAGTTTTCTCATCCATGAAATGGGCATAGGGTTGTTGTGCCTGGACATATTATGCACTTAATAAATATTAGCTTCCTTCTTTATTATTATTATTATTTCCTTTACTTTTGCATTTTTTCGAAGAAAGATTTTTTTAGAAAAATTATTCTTCTCTGCTGCTATTATTCCTGGTAAAGAGTATACTTTCTGGGTCTTCCTCATTTAGAAATGATTTATTGGTAATGTTGTCAAGATTCCCAATAGAAAAAAAGAAGGGAGAGAGGGAGGGAGGGAGGAAGGAAGGAAAGAAGGAAGGGAGGGAGGGAGGGAGGGAGTAAGAAAGAAAATGTCCATTTCCAAAACAGAATGTAGCTTTCAGGAGAGTGCCAAGTTCTTGTGCTCACATCTCTCTCCTTAACAGCCTAGGGTGTTATGCAAGAGCCAGAAATGACCCTGAGAGCTTAATAGAAGGAAGCAATAGTGATGCCTTCCTCTAAGAAAGCTCATTCTTATGCAATCAGACCCAGATTAAAATAATAGTATTGAAAATGATACATTTTGCTTTGGGAAATAATTCCACTACATGTTTATTTTAAAATTCACCACGGGGTCCCCCTAGTGTATTTGAAATACAATTTTATTTGCAGAATTTAATTAAAAATCTGTAATTCTAGAGCCAGGATGAATTGCTGAGATAAAATTCTTCACTTTATGGATGAGGGGAAATGAGTCCCAGAAAGAAGGGACTAGCCCCTGTGTAATATAGCCAGACGTGACAAACTCAGAAATAAATTTCTTGTTATTTCTCTTTTTGGTGGTGGTGGTGGGGGGGTTGTTGTTATCACAAAGAGATTGAGCCAAAATACTAGAGTTTTGGGATGGGAAGGAATCATACCTATCTTTGGGATGAGAAGGAATCATACCTATCAGCTAATAATGAAAGCAACAATAATAGCTTCCATTGGGCACTCACCATTGCCAGATACTGTGTGCTGGGTGCTGGAGAGACAGCAGGGAAAAATTCAGACACAATGTCTTCTCTTATGGAGTGTACAGTCTGTTTTCATGTTATGGAAACATACCCAGCCTGATGGATGATTTGCCTGAGGTCACTCAGCCTATTATCAAGGGACATCAGAACTAGTATCCAGGTTTCCAAATGTCCAGTCCCGAGATTTTTGCAGTATGCTATGTTGTCTCCTCGGAGTCCAGGATGTACTTATTGAGTTAAAGAAGAAACACAGGTATCTCCTACCTACTTCCCAATTCTATTAGGAATTAAGGGACCCAGCATTATGAGACTCACTTCACTGGGCCCAAACATGTTGCGATGAGGAAGCTGGTTAAGTGAATATTGTTGCCATTCAAATCTCAGCTCCTAGATCACCATCTCAGTCACAAATGATCCCTGACAATGCAGTAGACATCCTCACTGACCACTCCAGACAGATAGCTTCCTATCTGCACTTCCAGTCGCCCATCAGCACATTATGCTGCTTTATTCTTTTCTTAATGCTTTTCGCTATAGATATTGACATATATGTTGACCTATTTATATATTTATTTTGTGTTATGGAAATGCCTATAAGCAGAACTCTATGTACCTTATTTAATATTATAACTTAGCAGCTAAACGGTGCCTGGCTCATAGTGGGTGTTTTGTAAATATGTACAGGGTAAATGAGTAAATCATGGTTCTTTGTTTCAGCCATTGGATTTATGCTGGCTGCTGTGACAGAGCCACCCTGTTACCCAGCACTCTATCCCTTAGCAGCATCCCCTAGTTGAGAGCCAGTGTCAAACCCAGAGTTGGAAAGAGTTTGCTGGGAATATTTTTAACATAAATGTTCACTGCCTGTCAACCTTCCTGCTGAATCCAGCAACCTGTTTCCATGATATTATGGCTGTAGAGTTTTGTTTGTTTGTCTGTTTAAGACTACATCTGTAGAACTGAGAAGTGTTAGAGTGATTTCCATATTAGCCAGTTTCTTACCCCACTCTTGCCAGTTTACATGAAGTGACAGTGTTTATTGTGTAGGATAGATACATTATGGCTCCGAAGTCATTTCTTGGATGTCACCCACTCTGCTTTGTTTCTGCTTGTTGCTCCAGCAGAATGATTCTCTCAGGAGAAAAACTAGGATTTTTAATAAAAACACAACCCTGTAACAACTGTCTTAAGGGAAAGTCATTTTTTATGAGCTCTGTTAACTGCCAAACTGCTGAATACATTCCATTTCTTTTTCAATACGTTGTCCCTTCCTGGTGTAACTGCCATGTGGGGAGCCTGTTGTATGTCACTGTGGATCCCGCAGCCTCAGCATAGACCTTGTGGCTAGGAGATTCTTAATTCATGTTGGCAGAACATGAGAAAATAAATGTGTCTCCCTATTTACACCTGGTAAAAGATGGCAGCTGCCCATATTTGCTGTCCTAGCCTAATCTCTTCAACTTGGACTTAGCAAAGAAATCTATTCATTGTACTAGCATCATGGAAATTACTGTTTTATCAAAATTTACTTTTTATATCCCACTCATTCATGAGATTTTTTTAAACCTCGCTACTATATGCAAAGTAAAAATTTAAACCTTTCAGTTATATGAAATCATGCTTTATATCAATAGTTTTGAATAGAAGCAGTCCCACCCCTGGGGTAATGTTTTGGAAAATTGTGGGGACATTTTTTATTGTTATAGTGATTTGAGAGAGCAATATCAACATTTATTAGACAAGGGTCAGGGATGCCAGGTACTTTGAAAAGTGTAATATAATCTTGCCAAGTAAAATCTGTTAGTGTTCCACATAATTTTCTAATGTTCCACTCATTATTCATATATGTGAGAAAGAAACATATCTATATTTATCTGAGTCTAACATCCAAATTCATTTTGCATATATAAAAATTCATTTATTTTCAAGGTTTTAATATACACTAAATGTTACAGGAACACAATTTCCATGTAAATCAAAAGTTGTTTGTAATTTAAAAGAATAACTCTACTAAAAGTTGCTTACCATTTTAAAAAATTACATGATGGAAGGTGACATAACTCATGGAATTTAAGAATAACACCTGTGTCAGTCTGCATGTTTTACATTCCTGGAGATTCTTTGTGTCATTGCAAGTATCTGACTCCTTCATAATGTCTTCTAGAGTGCTTACCTACTAGCAATCTCATACTAAAATATGTACCATGTTATCATTTACTTTTATTTTAATTAGTCTTTTCCTCACACTTAAAACATCACAATTGATTTTTTTTTGAAACTGTGCGTATAGGCAGATTATTTTATCCATGATTTTCATTTCAGGATAGGAAAGTTTGTGTTACAAAATACTTATTATAAGAAGGGCATGTTGAGTGTTAATGGTTGAGACTAAAAACCTTACAGAAACTTCTTATATATCCCTCCCTCTACTGGGAGGATCTGGGATATATAAGATCTGATAGTTGTAAATAGCTCTGAACTCAGTATCTGTTCAACAAACGCTTATTGAGCACCAACCGAGTTCTAGAGACTCAAAGATGGCAAATAGTTTTCATCTATACTTGAAGCCATTGCTTCCCACTGGCGTCCTTTTTTTCCACATGAGACCACCGGCTATGTAGATTGCCTTATCACTTATTAAAATTTTGCCCATCCTTCATCACACATCTCCTGAGCCAGCTTCTTGGTGAAGCCTTTCCTGATCATTCTAGCCAGCTGTGTTCCCTTGCCTTGTGAGGTCTCATGGTATTGAGTGATGGCATCTCACAAACTTGTTATCTGAGGTCTAGCTTGTTGGCCATTTGTAGACATGTCTTTGGTATCTCTGTCCCAAAATCATTAGTGATTATAAATTCCTGGAAGACGGGAAACATGTTGCAGCAAATTTGGTATAGAAAAAGAACTTGGGATTTTGGAGTCCCAATGTTGGAGGTACAAGGATGAACAACACAAAGGTCGGTCTTCATTGTGTTTACAGTCTAGTGGTGAAGATAGACAGTAGGCTACAATTGCTCTAGTGAAGATCACTTGATTCCATATGTGGTGTCAGGAAGGAAGATGCAGGTGCAATGGGGACAGATTATAGAGGAGCCTAATTTGGCTTGTAAAGTCGGTGGTTTCTTTAAGGAAATGGTGGTTTCAGCTGAGTCCTAAAAGATACACGATATCTGGAAGAATTCAGGTGGGATAGAGCTTTCCAGGCTGATAGGACAACATGTTTGAAGGCCCTGAGGTATTCAAGAAGCAGACAGAAAGCTGGTGTGACTCAAACCTAAAGAGTTAGTGAGGGAAAGTGTGATGTGAGTTGAAAGAGCACATGTGTTACGTTAACGAGAAGTCTTGAAGTTGTTTTAAAGACTGGAACAACTGGAATCCTCTGGAAGATTTGGAAGATAACGACCTGTTCAGCTGTGTGTTCTAGAACAGTCACTCTGAATATAGAGTGGAGAATCGATCAGAGTTAGGCAAGAATGGATGACCAGTTAACAGACTCGGAATATTCCACATGAGAGATAGCAGTGTCTTGAAAATGGTACTTCAGCATGGTGGAAAGAAATAGTTGGCTTTGAAACTCATTTGGGAGACAAAAATCAATGGAACTTTGTGACTAATTAGATATGAAAGTGAGGAGAGGTAATTGTCAAAAAATGTTTCCTGGATTTTGTTGTGAGCCGCTGAATGGGGTGCTGATCAATGAAATGGCAAACACACCGGTTGAGCCAGTTTGGCAGAGCTAGTGAGTTACATGGTGGCCACATTTAACTTCACAGCAGCACTTCAGATGAGAAAAAATGAGATTCAGAAAAATTAAATGATTCCTTAATTTCACCATTAAGGATAATACTGATCAGGTGGGAAGTTCAGACTTCCTGATTACAAACTCCCAAGTTCTTTTTCTATACCAAATTTGTTGCAATATGTTTCCTGTCTTCCAGGAAGTTATAATCACTAATGATTTTGGGACAGAGGTACCAAAGACATGTCTACAAATGGCCAACAAGCTAGACCTCAGATAACAAGTTTGTGAGATGCCATCACTCAGTATCATGAGATCTCACAAGGCAAGGGAACACAGCTGGCTAGAATGATCAGGGAGGGCTTCACCAAGAAGCAGGCTCAGGAGATGTGTGATGAAGGATGGGCAAAATTTTAATAAGTGATAAGGCAATCTACATAGCTGGTGGTCTCATGTGGAAAAAAAGACCAGTGCAAAGCAATGGCTTCAAGTATAGATGAAAGCTATTTGCCATCTTTGAGTCCCTAGAACTTGGTTGGTGCTCAATAAGTGTTTGTTGAACAGATGCTGAGTTCAGAGCTATGTACAACTATCAGAAAACATCTTTTTAAAAAGTATATAGATTAGCCTCTTGAAATGACTTCAACAAAAATGCTTTCAAGAAACAATTCCAAGCTGGGTGTGGTGGCTCATGCCTGTATTCCCAGCACTTTGGGAGGCCAAGATGGGAGGATTGCTTGAGGCCAGGAGTTCAAGACCAGCCTGGGCAACATGGTGAGACACCATCTCTAAAAAGAAAAAGTTAAATTAAAAAGAAGGAAAAAACCCCACAAATACTCTCTAACTCACCCATTGTTTTTTTCAGATTCTTTGTTCTTTATCAAAGCATCACTACTGACCTGTCCACTCCCTGAACCCATTGATGTTCCAGCCACCTGCTCCCTGTTAGATTGTCTTCCTCTTCCTTTTGAATGCACTTCTGAAGTAACCCAGCTCTATTTTATAGTTTAAATATTTGTTCTTGCATCCGCTTTACAATCCTAGCTGTTCTTTCCCCCTAGTTTACGTTCAGTGACTCATTTAAAATTTTGCCTAATTGGATAAATGAACATTTATGCTTCTGAGAAAATGGTGTAGGATGATGAGTGCATTTGCTCATTAGAGAATTTTGATCTATACAGATCCATTTTTCTAAATCTAGTGGCAATAACTTCTGAAGCTGCCCCTTTTTTCAGCTCGTTGTACAATTTTGACCACTACCATTTTGTGTGTTGGAGGATACAAATTACCTAAAAGGATCAGAAAAACTAATGGGGTGTCTAGTTAATTTGATATCCTAGTTATCTTAGGATAAATTCCAAATACACTTTTGTTTTCTAAAAAATGTTTAAACTTTTTAAAAATAAAAGCTTGAGTCTTGCTTTCTACTTTAACAATAGCATACAGTTATCCCAATTGAGTCTTAGGAACTCAGATGATTGAGCAGTTCCCAGGAACTCGAGTTATCCTTTTGAATGTCAGTGCACCTTGCCCAAGGAGATGACCTAAGTATGTATTTGCCCTAGGACCTAGCTTGGAGATATCTTCCATCATCAGTTAGCAATGTTTCTCACAAAATCCCCAATGTCTGCCTAATTTTTTGCCACCTATGAGAGAAAAATCTTCCCACAACTTGAAATTTCTACAGTCTGCTTTTTAATTTTCATATTCATAATTGCATTCCTGTTTTAAGGAGTTAATATTGAAGTTACTAAATATCAGTCCATGAACTCTGTCACTCTTATCCTAAATACCATAGTGGATATTCTTACCATCTACCTTCTTCCCAATCTAAAGATGGTGCCAGTCCAAATTGGCATCTGTTGTTCTTGTTACAAATACAGACATTCATGTATGTATGCTGCCTACAAGATTGTCTTGCAACAAAAAGGCAACTTGGAAGCATTTAATGTGAATTCTGGCAACGTCAGCATAGCTGGTAGCAAAACAATAGTTTCACCACTGTTCTTCAGCTAAGATAATGGAGCAGAAGAATCTAGACATCTATTGTCAAATCTAAGCCCTACCATGAACTAGGTGTGTGACCTTGGGCAAATCACCTTGATTCTCTTTGAGTCACTTCTCATGTCTATAAAATAAGGGGGTTGGATTAGATCACTTTTAAGGCCTTTGCTTGCTAGCAGATTCTAAATCTGAACTTCCTTATCCCTAATTTGGGGAACAATTTCTCATTGCCTCTTTCATTTCAGCACCACCGTCTAAGGCACCCTATATAAAGACTGATAGTATTTTGTTGTTGTTATTTTTTCCATGCTTTAGCGCTATTAAGTGGGGTGACTCACAGGGCTGCGTTCCAGCTAGGGGTTCAAAAGCTATTCATTTCTAAGTGGGGGAGCTCTGAGACTGTGAGGGAGGAAGAAAACCAAGGAGCATTAGTTTGCCACTCCCATCTGGTTGCCTCTCCTGATTCCCATGAAACACACAACAGGCAAAAATAAGACCATCTGAGCCAAAAGACCCCCATCTCCAAGGTTCCAGACCTTCCTGAGAAATAAGAACCTTTACCCCTGGGGAGTAAAGTGGCACAGTAAAAAAGGGTTCTTTGGAGAAATATTTAAGTGGTATTTGTCTTGTTGTTTGCTTTTGGATACATATTACAAATCCTCTTTTACTTGCACTCTACTAATGAATTTGTGCCATATTTACCCTGCAGGAGTCACTTTGCAATGACTGTCTCCTAATGTTTACTTATAATAGTTTTTCTGATTATAATAATAATACATATTTAATGTGGAAAAACAAGAAAAGTTTAAAACAAATTTTAAAAAATTATCCACAATGTCACCAGCAAGCATTTTGGTGTATTTTATTACAGTTTTTTTCATATGCATAATTGTCACCTAGACGCTGGCTGTTTCTTCTTACTCTTTTTGAGCCTGAAATAGGCCACACAAAAGCTTTCTGTGTTTGTCAGAACTCTTCTAAGTAACGGAAAACTCACCTCAAACTGGTGTAGCAGAAAATGAAATTTATTGGATCATAGAAAATTTCAGTGTAATAACCTAAATATCCATCCACAGGAGAAGGAATAAATACACTGCAGTATATGCATACAAAGAAATATTATAAAGCAGAGAAAATGAGTGAATTAAAATTATACATTGGAATATAAACAATTATACAAATATAACATTGAATGAAATAAAGCAAATTGCAAAATAATGCATATACTCTAACACCATTGTACATATAATTGTTTAAGGATACATACAAATGTAGCTCCCGAATACATATACATCTTTAAAAAAAAAAAAAGGGAAAAGGGAGATTGGAAGAAATAAACCACAATTTGAAAAGGCAGGGACATGATTGTGATTAGTAAGAAGTGAAAAGAATGCTTTAACCATGTTGGTGATATTTTATATCTTAGTTGGGTGGTGAGGCACATCTAGGCTTTGTTATACTCATTCTATGCATTTTTTAAAATCTGATTTTTTTATTATACTTTAAGTTTTAGGGTACATGTGCACAATGTGCATGTTTGTTACATAGGTATACATGTGCCATGTTGGTGTGCTGCACCCATCAGCTCATCATTTACATTAGGTATTTCTCCTAATGCTATCCCTCCCCCAGTCCCCCACCCCCGACAGGCCCCAGTGTGTGATGTTCCCCGCCCTGTGTCCATGTGTTCTCATTGTTCAGCTCCCACTTATGAGTGAGAACATGCAATGTTTGGTTTTCTGTCCTTGTGACAGTTTGCTGAGAATGATGGTTTCCAGCTTCATCCATGTCCCTGCAAAGTACAGGAACTTATCTTTTTTATGGCTGCATAGTATTCCATAGTGTATATGTGCCACATTTTCTTTATCCAGCCTATCACTGATGGACATTTGTGTTGGTTCCAAGTCTTTTCTATTGTGAATAGTGCCACAATAAATATACGTGTACATGTGTCTTTATAGTAGCATGATTTATAATCCTTTGGGTATATACCCAGTAATGGGATCACTAGATCAAATGGTATTTCTAGTTCTAGATCCTTGAGGAATCGCCACACTGTCTTGCAAAATGGTTGAACTAATTTCAACTCCCACCAACAGTGTAAAAGCACTCCTGTTTCTCCACATCCTCTCCAGCATCTGTTGTTTCCTGACTTTTTAATGATCGCCATTCTAACTGGTATGAGATGGTATCTCATTGTGGTTTTGATTTCCATTTCTCTGATGACCAGTGATGATGAGCATTTTTTCATGGTCTGTTGGCTGCATAAATGTCTTCTTTTGAGAAGTGTCTATTCATATCCTTCACCCACTTTTTGATGGGGTTGTTTGTTTTTTTCTTCAAAATTTGTTTAAGTTCTTTGTAGATTCTTGATATTAGCCCTTTGTCAGATTATTTCATAGTATATTTTTAAAAACCATTGCCCTCTCCTGCACACACACATCACATTCCAAAAAAGGTCCAGTGATAATGCCAGCATGTGGTATGGCTGTATCCCTGTCTCAGTTTATCTCTCAGCTCCATCTTCCTCCAGGTTAACTTCATTTATAGGCAAGCTCTCTTCTTTTGGTGGCAAGAGGGGTAACAAAAAGCTTTAGATTGATATTCTCACAATTCTGGCTGATAAACTCATGCTTTCCCCCCAGAATCCAAGAGAGCGAGAGAGAGAGAGCATACCAGTCTTTCAACAGTCTCAAAGAGAATGGCATGGTTCCATTTCATGGAATTCCATGCCCGTCCTTGAATTGATCACCTTGAGGGAGAGATGTGTGATGTTCTCATTAGCCTGGTCTGAGTCATTGTACCCATCCCTGGATTTGGGGGTGAGGGGGTGGGTCAGTAACACCAAAACCATGTGGACTGGGAGGGAAAGATTGGAGGTTGCCCAGAAGAAAACCAAGGTGTTGTTAGCAGAAGATGAAATAGATTGTGGATGAGCATAAACAACAGATGTCTAATCTAATTAGTGAAAAACAGATAATTTACTGAAGATACCTTAAGGGACATGGAAGAGAGGATGTACAACAAAAAGCTTACAGCAAACAACCTGACAACACCACTTAAACATTTTGCCAAAGTTCCCTTCTCACTGTGCTCCCTCACCCAACCACCACCTTCCAGATGTCCTTTCTCTCTCTCCTCCCTCTCTCCTATGTGACATGGTAGATTTCCTAACTGCCCTCTCTCACTTATGCAAAACAATGGTGTGCTACCCGCAGATGTGCATATTTTCTCTATCTTCTGCTCAGCAAATCCTACAATCAATAGAATGCACCTCTTTAGAAAGCAGAAGAGTTTAGGGATTATGGTTTATTACTTGAGTATAACCTTGGGGGTCTTACACCCATCCAAGCAACTTATCAAAGCACAGCTTCTAAATGTCTGCAGTACTTTAACCCAGAGATATATTAATACCAGCTGGTAAGATGATATGTTTTTTTCCCTATTCTCACCTATATGCTTATTTACAGAATAGAGATCATTTTATGGTTCTGTACTCTGCTTTTGCATTTCTCATCATTAATTATTCCACTAAAATTTCATTTTTGTAACAGTTATCTAATATAACATGAATATATGACAATTTTTAAGGCAATCATCTATTGTTGGGTATTTAGGATGTTTCCATTTGTTCTCATAAGTAATGTTGACATTAACATATGTTCTTAATAGTTATGCTTTTCTCTGAGTGTTGCCTTAGGATCTATTCCATGAATTGAATTTCTTAGCCAATGAGATGTAAGCACGTTTATAGCTTTTGGTATCGTTTGCCAAATAGCTCTTCAGAAATACTATAACCATGTACTTTACCTTAGCAATATATGAGAATGGAATAAGGTCATTCTCATTTCTAGCATTTCCTTCTGTGCTCTTTCATGCAATACCTCCTGGGCTCTGAAAAAAACATAAAGAGTCCTTGTAAAGCAAGAATGGTGACATGGCACTTCTCCCACTGTATTAAATGTTAAACCCATCCAGGGTAAAACATAGTATACGTAGTATATAGGTAGTAATTATGCTCTTCTTTGCCTTTTTTTTCTTTTCATCTACCTAGTTTCTCAATCCATACTTACAAATTAATCTTGATTCCTCTTTTTCCTTGCCACTCCCATGTTTAATTTTGAATCTACTCCAATCACTTCTACTTCCAGCATATATCCTGAATTTGCATGCTTCTCTTCATCTCCTTGTTTACCTTGTTAGGTCAAGCCACCATCAGCTCTAGACTAGAATATTAAGATAGCCTCCTAACTGATTTCTAGTCTATTCTGTTCAAAACATGAAGCAATGAAGGCATCCTGCTGCTGAACAGTCTTGGATAGTTCAGAATAACTGGAACCCTGTTATCTCCAGCCTCACCCACATCACCTTCCTTTTACTCCCCAGGCTTCAGCCACGCTGGATCCTTTCTGCTCTGAAAGCTCTTAAAGTGTCTTCCACCTTAAGGCCTTTGACTCCCTAGATCTCCGCATGGCTAGTTTCTTCATACCATTCAGATCTCAGCCCAAATATCCCCTCCACAGTCAGTCTTCTCTGGTTTTCCAATCTTGTCTTGTCTCCTCCAGGCACTTGCTTAGCACTTCACCCTGTTTTATTTTCTTCATTACACTTATCTCTGTCTTAATTAATCCTAATCTTTCAGTTGTTGTTTACTATTTATTACTTGTATCACCCATGGGAACTACATGAGGGCCAGGGATTTTTATCTGTCACGTTCACCACTATATCCCAGAGTCTTGAATAATGCCAGGCATGTAATAGATACTTGTTAAATATATGGCTTCCTCCATCCCTTCCTTGTTTCCTTCCTTCCTTCCCTCTTTCCTTCCTTTTTCCCAGCTGCCACTGTTTTGATTCAGACCTTTATTTTCTGTTATCTAGAATTTTTGAAATTCTTCCACCTCGTGGAACCCTCTCTCACCTTTTCTGCACTGTACTGCCAGAAGTGCTGTTCTAGAACACATCTCAGCATGATGCTTTATAACTTATGAAAGAAACAATAGCTATCTTAACATGATTTTCAAGGTCCTCTGTACTTCAATCCAACTTAACTTCTGTTTTTTTCCCAAGGACTACAATTCCCATCCCCTATCCTAACACACAAACACTCACACCAGATTACTCGTCATACCTAAGTTCTTCTCCCTCCTGGCATCCCTAACTTTGCTTATGCTGTTCCCTTAGGATGATCATTCCCTACCCACTACCATACTGCTCATTTCTCAAGATCTTTCTCAAATACAGCCTCTTCCAAGAAAATCGTGTTGCACCTTTGAGGCGAAATGAATAGCTTCTCTGTAAGACAGGAATGGCGAAGAAATGAATAGCTTCTCTGTCAGACAGAATGATAAAGAGATTCCAGATTAATTGGTGCCTGCTTCCTGAGGAGGATTTGAGAATTCTGAGGCTGCACTCGGGTTATGGGAGAAGGAGTTCTGTGTTCAATTAATCATGTCTGTTTTGAGCTTAGGAGTAGGAGTTGTGGTATACATATTTACTATTCTTGCTCAAAGAATTTGCATTGTAAAATATAATACTTCCCCTTGGGCATGTTTCTTTCATGCTTTATATAATATTTATTGATTCACATTCTTCCTTTGCCTTTGGATTGTCAGAAACTTAAGTTTAGTCTGCATGACACAGGATTGTCAGAAACTTAAGTTTAGTCTGCATGATACAGATTGAATATATTCTTATTGGATTTGGTCTTTTCCATAGTGATCTTCCAGTATGGACCAAAGGAGACAATGGAGCTGGAAAACAGGTAAAACAGGTAGAGTTGTAAGGAATTGGCTGAAAGGTAAGTCTGTCCCCTGACTCTTGGCTGAACCTATGATGCTGACGTGAAAGTGTGGTTTTCTCAAAAAAAAACAAACAAACAATCAAACAAACTTTGAAATCAGATGTTTCTTGGTTCAAATACCAGGTTTACCACCTCTTAGCTGCCTGAACTTTGGCAAACTCCTTTATCTCCCTGAACCTTAGTTTCCTCAACCGAAATGGGAACTACCGCATCCATCCCATAGGATATTGTGAAGATTAAGGAGAGAAAGTGTGTAAATCAACAAGCCTAGTGTGTGGTGCCTCACTGGCTCTTAATAGGTCTTAGATCCCTTCTCTTCTCATTGGTCACACTAGTGTTTGATGGCTCTCTGACCTAATGTGGAGAAGCCTGCAGTACCTCAAATGAGACAGAAAGAAAACATGCTGGCTAGATCCCCAGACACAGAAGATGCCCAGCACAGACCCAAATGATGTTCCAGAGCTTAGACCTTCGGAGACAGGATTTGGCAATGAAGGATTATGTTTTTCTGAGTTCTGCTTCCATCCTACCAGGCACCCTTTGCTTGGCTCCTCCACCTCTCTTTTTGTGAAATAACTAGGCTACAAAGTGACATCAGCACATTCGATACCTCAAGGAAATTCCCCACCTGACCATGAGCAAGGCTCACTTGAGGCTCTGGACAGCCAGGGAGGAAGGGAGGCAGTAAAAATAGCACACATGCCAATCTATTTCCTGAGTGCTCTCCTCTGGAGCTTGCGTTACCTGTGAATTAGTCATAACTGTCACACTTAACTTTCTGATCATAAGAATAAAGCCATTTCCATTTCCCATCTCTCTGTTGGACTTCTAATTTAATACATGCACACACATCCCCTCACACAAAAAAAGTCTACTCTTGAATCAGATGTTCTTATGTCTCCCCTGCTTCAAACACAGGCCCTCCCTTGCCCCCACCACTCATGCATTTGCTCAAGGGAGAGGCTAAGAAAATAGGCAGCTCTTAGCGCTGATCAACATGTATAGCTAACTCTAATTCTTCAAATACTATTCCCAATGGCTTGCTGCATCGCTAAAAACTGGGGCATAGAATGTAAGTTACAGGAGGACCTCAGGGAGCCTTCATTTTACAGATGGGAATACTAAGGCCTGAAATAAAAGAGATTTTCCCCACGTGAGACAGAAAGGCAACAACAGAGTAGATTTCTAATACAGTGCTTTTTTATTATCCTATATGCAAAATCACATAGGCTTCAATATATTTCCCATTTTCATCTCACACTACTTGGGAAAGGAAAATGAGTTGTTAATTACATGTTACTAATGGCTAACATTTACTGAGCACTTGCTATAGCACCAATTGCTTTGTGTGTGTCATTTTATTTGGTCATCTCCAGAACCCCAGGTGGCTTAGTTATTATCCCTATTTTATAGCTGAGAGAGTGGAAGATTAGAATGGGTAGATAACTTGCCAAGGGTTCTGTAGCTGTAAGGATACAGTAGGATTTAAAACCAAAAAGTTTAACCAAGTAGTTTAAACCACTACTACCTGATCCTGCTTCCTTACTAAAAGAAATTTTCTAATGGCTTAACCTTCAGGATCTTCAGACATCTAGTAGAAACCAGATTGGTATAATGGAAAATGCGCAGTGCTGGAGGTCAAGGCCAGTGAACAAGCTAGGTCAATGCAACTGGCACATTGACAAGGGATGTGGGGAGGTGAGAGGCTCACCCAGGCTCAGTACTGCTAGCATTGGAAACAGTGGGAAGCATAAGCCTACACCATTGCCCTTCATCTGTTCCATTGTCTGATCTACAAGAACAGACAGCTGACTACCAGAGCAGGGCTCAGTCAGTTGCAGGGTTTCCTTGGTCATCAAGGATAGCTGCTATGGCTATGCCCGGGGCTATGAAAACTTCATTACCCAAGATGCTGAGGCAACTGTTTTCTTTGATCTGGTTATTCTCTCTAAGAAAAGAAACACTTTATCACTCCCACCCTTTCTGCACCCTGCCATTGGACCTCATCCTTGCTTTGAACTATTTCCCCTGCTTTCATTAGAAAAGAAAGAAGTTCTTCTGGGTAAATATAAGGAAACAGAGTCCTGCTTTGGCCTTGACAGTACAGACCAGTTTTGCTGGGTTAGCTGATTTAACCACTGATCAGGAAGCCTGCAATTTAATTTCATTCTGTCATTTATTTCTCTCTCCATTCTACCACTTCTTCTCTCTGGCCCTGTTCCCCATCATCCTGAAGCAGCTGGATTGATAGAACAGTAGAATGGCCTATCAGTCCTAAGATTGCCACCTGGACACTTTGGACTCCTCCTCCTTTTAAGTCAGCAGGCTAAGAAGGGAGTTACAGTGTTGGTTGGGGTGACTGACCAGGACTATTAAGATGAAATCAGTCTAATACTCCACAGTTGAGGTAAGGAAGAGTATGCGTGGAATACAGGAGATCCCTTAGGGCGTCTCTTAATATTACCATGCCCTGTTGATTAAGGTCAATGGGAAATCACAATGGCTTAATCCAAGGAGAACTACAAATGACCCAGACCCTTCAGGAATGAAAGTTTGGGTCACTTTACCAGGAAAAATCCATGACCTACTGAGGTGCTTACTGAAGGCAAAGGGAATACAGGATGGGTAGTAGAAGAAGGTAGTCATCAATACCAGCTAAGACCACGTGACCAGCTGCAGAAATGAGGACTGTAATTATCATGAGTCCTCCTTCTTTTGTTAAAAACATGTTTGTGCATGTATACACTTGTATTAAGAAAAAATCTTCATTTTATTTCCTTTTTCCATTATCATGTGACACAAGATTTATTGACTTCATATCAGTATTTAAGTGTTGTTAACTTTATGTAATAGCATTTGGATTGGGGATTGGTGCATTTCCAGTTGTACAAAGGATAGTTGTATTATGTTATGCATAATTATGACCTTATGATTATCTTTATTTGAATATTATGTATGATCTCAGCAGACGTGTATGGGTTCAAGTTGATAAGGGGTAGACTTATTATGGTTAATACTGAGTGTCAATTTGATTGGATTGAAGGATGCAAAGTATTGATCCTGGGTGTGTCTGTGAGGGTGTTGCCAAAGGAGAGTCAATGGGCTGGGAAAGGCAGACCCACCTCAATCTGGGTGGGCACAATTAATCAGCTGCCAACACTGCCAGAATAAAAAGCAGGCAGTAGAATATGAAAAGACTAGACTGGCTTAGCCTCCCAGCCTACATCTTTCTCCCATGCTGGGTGCTTCCTGCCCTTAAACGTGATTCCAAGTTCTTCAGCTTTGCAACTCGGACTGGCTTCCTTGCTCCTGAGCTTGCAGGCAGCCTATTGTGGGACCTTGTGATTGTGTGAGTTAATACTCCTTAATAACTCCCCTTTATATATATATTAATATATAATATATCTACTATTAGTTCTGTCTCTCTAGAGAACCATGACTAATACAGGCCCTCACCTTTCCTGTTTATTAAAAGGTGTGGGCTCTAATGAAGCTGCCTTTACTGTAGACATGTCTGGCTGTCCTATTCTACCTTCCTCAAGCTCTGGGTTTTGATGGTAGAGTAGAAGCTGTCATGGAGGCAGTGACCCAGACACTGTGCTGGTGGCAAGGAGAGGACTAGTCGAGAAGGGTGAAGCAGTCAGGGAGCAGCCCTCTGGAAAGATGCCAAAGAGGAGGGGGGTCGCAGAGGACCATGGAGAACACAGAAGGGCAGATTTTGTCATAAAAATTTCTCTCTTTGCTAAATTTCAAGGAAGGTGCAAACAGGGCTTGGGTGCTTAGATTTTTAGCCCCACCCATTCTCTGACATCTTATATTCTCAGAATCACCAGGAACACTTCTTCATTGACAGCATTGAGAAGAATGAGGTGGAAATGTCAAATCCTGCTTTGCTAGAGACAGGTAGTTTTCAATTCTGAAAACCACACAGACACATACACACTTGTCTTTAATGGTGCTTCAATAGGAATTTTACCTAATAGTTCTGTAGTCTAAGATGGGCTCTAGAAAACTTCCTGGAGCAATGGAGATGCAATTCCTATCATGAGGTTAAGGAAGCAGGTTTATTCACCAAATTAGGATTCAAAACTACCTAGACAAGCTCAAACAGATGGCATGAAGGAAAGGTAGCAGAGATAAACATCAAGTCCAGCATTTGGATCCAAAAAATTAAATTTCTCACCATACAGAATCCTTGCAGCAGATCCTAGGAAACAGGCTCCAAGGTGGACAACAGCCAGCAGTTCCACACACCAGCTTGGGCTGAGCTAATGGAAGAATGTTTGTGTTTGTGAATCAGGCTGGCACAAAAGTGTTCAAGAGTGGAATCCTCTGCTTTACAGAAGACTAAAGTTAGATTCTCAGATATATACTTATACATATTATCTACAAAGGCAGCCCAGAGTGTAGTGGAAAGGAGTTGGACAGATCTAGATTCAAAGCCAAGTCCAACTTACTACCTTGGAGAACTCGGGCAAACTACTTCTGAGCCTCTGTTCTTGAGCTGTCCCCAAATAGGCTTCTCTTGCCTGGTTGTTGTAAGTAATAAAGATAATGTATGGCCACACTTCTCAGATTAGGTTGGCAAATTCCTAGGAGTATTTGGCAGTATGATTGGGAGTATGGGAGGCCATGGCATAAACACAAGGCATGTTCCCAGTGTTTCTATTTTACTCAATGGCAAATCATTTACAACCTGTTTTTACATTAAGCCAAACAGGGAGCTATTACTGAGTAGAAAGAAAAATCCAATGCCATTTTTAAAGCTCAAAATGGTACAGAACTTTCAAGACAGCAAACAACTTCTGCATGGTCTATGCCCTTTGTTTCTTAGGAATACACATTCACTTTTTATGTCTTCAGGATATGTCAGCAGAAAATTTGAGAAGCTTTGGTGTGCATACAACACCTCACATGGGGTTTAGCACATAGTAAGTGGTCATTAATTAGTAAATGTCTCTATTTGGAATTTGTGAGATGTGATTATCCCACTGGCTCTTCGCTGATCAGACCACATGTATATGTAGTGTTACGTCCATTGAGAAGCATCCCTTTTTAAAAAGAGACAGAAATAAACTAGAGTGCGTCTAGACTAAAGGGTGATGGTAAGTGGTCTGAAAACCCCAATATCTGAGGAACGATTCTAGTAATTGTTTCTGAGGTGTTCTTTAGCCTGGAGAAGAGAAGAAAAACAAGAGAGATTCTTCCAATATTTGAAGAGCTAACAGGAGGAAGACAGAAGAAACATTCTGAATAAGCAGGCCACCAACCAAGGTGAAATAAATAAGGGGGAAGATTAAGCATCTGTAAAAAGAAACACTTTTTACCATTTGAACTCTCTGGCAGTGGGAAGCAGATTATAATGCTTAAGAACTCAGGCTCTGGAGTCAGACCACTGGGTTCAAATTGTGGCTTTGACCTGTAATAGCTCTATGATTTCAGGCAAGTTAAGTCTCTTTGGCTCAGTTTCCCCACCTGTAAAATAATGATAATAATAAGACATTCATCTTAGGATTGTGGCAAAGATGAATTAAAACATGTAATGTGTCCAGAATAGCACCTGATACATAGTAATTGCTTAATACCTTACTTCATGCAGAAATTGGCTGGAGTTACACATTTGGAAGTCATCAGGGTACAGGGGATAATTTAAGCCAGGGATGTTAGAATGCATTCAGCTGCAAGTAGCCAAAAATCCAACTAACAATAGTTTAATGTATGAATAAAGCCCTGTAATGATCTTGCATAGTTGGAATCATGGAGTTAGTTGGTTCTGAGGTTAGTCCAGAGTTCAACGATGTCATCAAGGACTCAGGCTCCTTCTGTTTTTTATTCTGCCATTTTCTGCATGTTGACTTTTTGCCCCCAGGCTTGTTGCCTCATGGTCTCAAGATGGCTGCCATAGCCTGAACTCCATGCCCTCACCCAGCCAGGTTCAAGGAAAGAATATTAAGCAGGGAAAAAATTTTTACTTTGTGAGATTGTGTCTGATCATATGAAAAAATAGTTCACTAGTGAAGGAAAGTGGGATTAATCTTCTTAGACCTATCATGATGTTACCTCAGATCTGAGGTAGGAACCTGCCTTCTCTAAAATCAATAGATCTCTATTCCTAAGAGCTGAACAAAATTTAGCTGTCACTTGTCACATTTGGGCAACATATTTAAGGGGGCTAGGAAAAGGAAAATAGACAGTGCAAGATAACGAGAAAGCATATCGTGGAAGTTGGAGGAAAAGAAGGAGGAAGTGTCAAGGAAATGATAAAAAGAAGAAAGTTTTAAGGAGAGAAAGGTCACCACACTCAAATCCTTCAGTCTTCACTAGGATTGGAACTGAAAGGATCAACTGAATTGGTGATTGATTAACTGAGGAAGCGCAGTTTCAGTGAGGTGGTAGAAGAGTAGGAGCCAGAGAGAACAGTCATAAAAAGCTGAATGAAGTGAGGGAGTATGACAGGGAGCGGAGGTAACTCTCAGTTGCTTGACTGTAAAGGAAAGCTAGAGTGATGGGAGCTAGAAAGGAACACAGGGTCAAGAGAAAGGTAATTTTTAAGGCAAAAGAATCTTGCAGTGAATTAATAGTTTGTGGAGATAGAGGCAAAATAAAGGAAGATATTAAAGAGTTAGAAAAGCGGGGAGAAAGGAGATGAAGATAGGACACGTAGGAAATGATAGGGTCAAGACCAAGGGCAATGGTCAGCCCTTGATGAGAATAACATCTTTACCTCTGAGATGTCACAGTAAGAAGGTGTCATAGAATTAGGAGAAGGAAGAAAGGACAGGTATGGAAACAGATACATATTGTATTTTAGGTTTCCGGAAGGTACTCAGAAGGACCTGCAGCCTGAAAGGACTGGGGAAAGTGCATAGCTCAAAAGAGCTTTCCATAAACAGAAAATCCAGTTATTCCTTGCTCTGGACATGGAGGGAATAAGGAAAAGGCCAAACTTCCCTATCTTTCTTCGGAGAGCTTAATATCAGTCCCTTAGATTCTATATGAAAAATGGCCATCATAGCACCAGCCAGGCATACAGCAGGATTGATTCTCCAGAAAAGGCCTCTTTGCCCAGAAAGGCATTTCCTCCCTTCAGTATCAAGGGAAGAGCCCAACACTCCTCTGCTGCCCATTAAGCCCTTGGCATTTCATCTAGGGGGAGCTTCTGGAGCCCTCACCATTGACAAATGTTGTAAGTGATCACTTCATTGTTTCTGGTAGGTCAGGCCTCATGAGCCTTCCAATTAAAAGAGATCATTTTTCTTCCCATTCCCAACATGTTTTAGGGAACATGCCCAAACCACTGGAGTCAGTACTGGCTCATCTTTCTCAGAAGAGATGCCTTCAGCCCAGTGTTCCTGTAAAATAGCCATAACCCAGATAAAATACACTATCAGGGACCCCCAAAATGAACCATCAACAGAACTGGAATCAAAATGCAGTTGAAAAGCAATTTTGTTGAAAATTAATTTTTACATGTGGGCTTGAATGTCCTCTAGGATGGGAGGGTTTTCAGGCTATAATTTTCATCCCTTTGAAATACAGTGAATTTAAAGTGAATAAAATGCACAGGGTTATCTGGGGGATAAAGTCACAGTGATAATAATAACTTTTATTTAAGATATGTTTTATAACATTTAGATTATTTTGCCATATATTTCATCCTCCCAGCAACCCTGGGAAATAAGTGATCACTGTCTTCCTTTCAAAGACAAGCAAATGAAGACTGAGAGAGGTAATAAGATTCTCCTAAAATCCCAGAGTGAAGTATCAGAATAAGGATCTGAACACAGGTGTTCTTACTTATTTCTAATAGCTCCAGTTTCCTCATCTTTGAAAACTGAAGTTATGGTGATAGATGCCTCACAAATAAAGACATACTATAATGAAGCACTTTAAAATGACCTTTTCAGTGGATTGTTGCTAGGGAAAATGTTGGAATAAGTTAAACAGAAAATTGTTGAGAAATTCTAGCAGGGAGCCAGTAGGGAGCCATGTGTGGAAAGGCACATGGGCCAAGATTCTTTGTTGCAAAGGATATAAACTGATTCTGGCTAAGTGAAGCAGTGAAGAAAATTTTTGGCCGGCCATTGAGTGGCTCCCAGACTTAGTGGGGAGGCTGGAGAGCCTGGTTCGAGCAAGGGGCAGGAGCTGAGGGAAGCTAAGTGGCCATGTCCACAGCCAAGGGTGTGTCACAGAAATAGCCTGCTTAGGCACTGGACACAGCCTCTGCCCACTGCTGGACCTTGGATGCCTGACTTCAATCACCCAATTGAATTCCAAATATTAGTTGATTAGATGGTTGGGAGTATCTACTTGTCCACCACGTCTATACACCAGCTTCCAAAGGCAAAGAGTGCAAGTATCTATAAAGCCTCTTCCACTTCCATAGACTTACACAGAGCAAAATCACCAAATATGGAAAGGCACTTCAGATTCTGGGCAGTAAACAAAATGGTAAGTCCTCACGGCAATTCTCTCTCTTTCTGAAAATACCCTGTATTTGATTCACAGTTCTGCAACTCTCCAGATCCTACTTATTGAGAATGAAAATCCTGGAATGTTAATTTAACATTGTTGAATGTAGGTCTATCCCATCCAAGAACCTTCCCTAATGAATCTAGTCCTCACTAATATCCCAGTACTCCCTCCCTCAAAACACGGCAAGGCACATCCTCTAGTTCACAGAATTAATGACTCGGCCACCTATCTTGCTGGTTCATTGATCGATTGGTGGACATGGTAATATGGGAAGATGACCAAGGATCAAGTTCTGGTTTACCATCAAACTGATGTACTTCTGTAGGCAAAGTGCCATTATTTTAAGCTGCTGCTTTTTAAGAAACAGGATAGATGAGACCAATATTTTCCAACTTAGGTTTGATTAGAATCACCTGAGGGCGGGGGACTCAATAAATTTAAATTTCCAGCATCCAACATAAACCTTCTAAACAAGGATCTTTTTTGCTCTGTTTCGTTTTTTACTTTTGCTTTAAGCTCACCAAGTTATTCTGATAATTAGCCAGGTTTGGGACTCCTGAACTGAAAGATTTCTTGTCCCTCTTAGCTTTTGGTATTGGTGAAATAGTAGTGACCAGCTGTTAAGAATTCCATCTCTGGGGTTAGAAAGCATCTGATTCTGATTCTGGCTGTGTAACTCTCTGGCTCTGAAACTACCCACCATCTCTAAGCATTAGTTTCCTCATTTCAAAAATGGGAACGCACCTACCCACATGAGATATTTGTAATAATTAAATGAGATAAAGCACTGGATGCTCTGGGCTCAGTGTCTGGCCTGTGAACAACTCCCAGTAATTCTAAATGGATTATTATGAGGACAAAGGGAGGAGAACTAACTCATCCGGCTGGTGAGCGTGTGTTGGGGGAGGCTCAAGGAAAGCTGGTGGAAACATGACTTTCTTTTTTTTCTGTTTTTGTACTTGATTTAACTGTATAAAAATATAACCGATGAACTTAAAATGTTCAGGATGTTGGCGTTTTTCCCCCTTTTTTTGGCTGCAGCTTCTCAGAAGATGCGTTCCCAATGAGGAACCATCTCAGCGGCCCTAACCAGTAACTGACTCGCTGCCGTGTCTTGGCTCAGGCCTGAATGTGGTCCATAGTAAGCTGCTTTGCCTTAGTGACTCAGCATAGTAGGCCCTTTTTAATTTCTCTGTCATTCCTCAGCCAAGAAACTCTCCCACCTCTCTCTGCCGTATGCTACTGAGATTGCATTTTGTACCATCCACTGGGAGATAACACAGTTAAATTGATGCTAGGAACCTTATAAGGGTATAAACACTTCTTTGCAGGATGGACGTCATAATAGCAAATCAAGGGCGAGTGCCAATAATAGATTTCTTTGGGTTTCTTTTTTCCTCTGCACATTCTTCAGGGCTCTTTGAGGGGGACTGAAATGACATGGCAGCCTCAAAATAGTCCAGGGAGTCAGACTGAGGAAGGAGTCTTGAACAGGCAGGCAAACCAAATACAGCCCACACCTTCTCAGCCCAAACTTGTCTCTTGGGTCTTTTTTGTAGCCCTTAGTTGGAGCAGCAGAAAGATGTCTTTGGTATTGGGCAGCTCTGCCTGACCTGGGGCAAACTATCTACTTGAGCCTCCTGTTCCTTGTCTTTATGATAAGTGAGAGTGTCATGATAAAATGAGACAATATTGTAAGACTACCTGACACACAGTAGTACCTGACACTCAGAATGTGTTCGCCCCTTTTGCATTCTTTCTGTCCTAAAGATGCCCCAAGGTGGCAGAATCAGTACATTTCAAATGTGCAGCTACCACAAATGAGAGATTCTAGATTGTTCCAAGAGGAACGAATTCACTCCCCACAGAGAGTCTTGAGATAGGCTGCATGGTGGAGTAAAAAACAGACTTGGCTCAGAGTCAGACTCTAACTCTAGTCCTGTTTTGTAACTTACCATAGTTTTGTCCTTGAACATATTATTCAGAGTTTCTACATTTGCTGAGGACTTTCTATATGCCAACACTGTACCGAATACTTAACATGGCTTATTTTACTTAATCTTGCAGTGATCCATATAGACTAGAAATTACTATCCTCCCTGTATAGAAAATGGAACTGAAGAGCAGAGGAATCTGTTAACTTGCAGAAGGTCACATCGGCAATAAAGGGTAAAGCTCTCATTTGAACCCAGTTCTGCCAGACCCTGGAGACTATGTTACTAATCACCATGGCACCTGGCTCCCACTTGCTATTTCTGAGCTCATTTTCCCCATCTGAAAAAAAAAAAAAAATAACCCATGCCTACCTTCCAGGATTTCTAGAGAGAAGCATATGAAACCATGGATCGAAGGGGCTTTGTACATTAAAAGAAATGTAAAAAATTTTTACTTACGATCACTAAAGCTGTAATGGTCTCTTTGGTCCCTAGAAAACAATCCTTATCCCAAGAAAAATCGGAAATGTAAGGCTGACGGTTCTTGTCTGCACCCAGCAACGTGAGACTGAGAACAAGGTGGCTTTTGCAGATACACGATCTTATATTGAGTAGGGTAGAGTACACACTAAATCTGTATTTATACTTGGGAAACCACGCTGTGCTTAAATTAGCATTTGAAGAATAAAAGCTTCTGTAAGATAGGCTGCCCTTCTAAGCAACACAGACTAACATTTCTATCACTACAGACAACAGTATTTTGAAAGCAGTTGCTGGATGCCTTGAATTCATCCTAAAACCTTATCCACCCTTCTCCAGTGACATCTCCCAACCCCACACCCTTGGTAGCCAGCATCCATCTTAAATGGAAGCTCTTTTCCAACATTTGTGGCCCAAGCTATACATAATAAGGACCATCACAGATTTTTTTCAAGATCCTCTAGTTAATTCAATGGTATGTTACACAGAAGTCCACAAGATTAGTCACAAAAGTGGCCTAGAGGGGTTTAATTAATCAGAGATGCCCAAGGCATCATCGCACTGGCAAAGAAATCAATTTTCCAAATTCAGGAAAACTACAGAAATAGCATCCAACCTTGGCCCTGAGCTGTGTCCTAATTTACTAAGGTCACTTCCCCTACTGCCTAGTGACCCCAAAATTCCACCTGGCCGCTTTTTTGGGCTTTGCACAGATCAGCATTTGCTCTGGGGAGTCATCCTTGCTTGGCCTTTTTTTCCCAGAGACACACACACATGCATACCCCCCCGACCCCCCCCCACACACCATGTACTCCACCAATTCCCATGGCAATGAAACAAGGGGGAAAAAAATCAAAAAGCAGTCCAGAAACTGCAGAAGAGCCCTCTGACTCAGTTCCCCAATTCTTCCCAGAGCTACAGCTCTGATATCTCTCCCAGCCCTTAGATTTCTGTAGTTCTGAGAACATTCCATACATTTAATTGACAGATGAAGGGTGATTTGAGTTGAGAATAATTAACCAAATAATTGAGCCTCACAGTGAATAACTAAAAGAGATGCTCATTTTAAAGCAACCATGTGGCCTCCGGAGTAAACAGAAGCCACTTCTGACTTTCAATCCAAAAATCACCTTTGCTCAATAAAATAGTATAGATGTGGGAAAAAAATTAGCTGGGCATGGTGGCGGGCATCTGTAGTCCAAGCTACTCAGGAGGCTGAGACAGGAGAATGGCGTGAACCCAGGAGGTGGAGCTTGCAGTGAGCCGAGATCACGCCACTGCACTCCAGCCTGGGTGACAGAGTGAGACTCTGTCTCAAAAAAAAAAAAAAAAGTATAGATTGTGAGAAGCAAAAAAAGAAGAGAGAAAATGAGGAGAAATATAAATATTAAGTATTTTTCTCACTTCCTGAATAGCTGTTATTGGGGCTGAATAAATAAATTAAAGTACACCCATAAAATGGAAAATTGTGCAGCCTGTAAAGAATGAGAGAGAGCTCTAGGTACTGACAGGGAAAAATGTGTAAGATACATCGTTATGAAAAAAGGATTTCAGAGCCACACTATTGTATTACTTCACTCAGGTAAAAATAATTATATGTAGAAAAAGCATGCTTTTACTTATATTAGCATACACATATAGAAAAAAATTTGAAAGAATATAAACTAAATGACTTCCAGTGGTTATATCTGTGGAATAAGATTATGGAGAAGTCATTTGTTTTTGTAAAGTTTCTTTTTTAAGAGTGAGAATCTACTACATTTATAATCATAAAAAAGATAAGGCAAGTAAAAGTATCTTCCTCTGATCTAGGGGAACTGATAGCATTGAGACTTGGAGGACCCCTGTAATGACATCTACAATAGCATGCCCTGGGGCCTTCATCTCCCTGTATAAGCAGATATATCTGGAAACCCAAACATGCCACATTCTAGCCACATCTCTTTTCTTCTATTTTTGAAAAACCCAGAAAACCACAGTGACTTATGTTCATCATTTCTAGTCCAGCACTGGCCAAGTGGGTGGGTGGCAGAGTTCCAGGACCTGATGGATGACAAGACTTTGGATGGCCAAAATGTTAAAGACCTTATCCTTCGTCTTCTCCTTTGGTGGTATTTTTTTCCCCTTTTGTGCTGGCAAAACACATGTATAGAGTTGTAATAATGAGTCATCCGTCATCAGTCTGAAACATTGCCAAGGACCAGTCCTCCTGTCTAGTGTGGACTCTGGGCCCTTCTCAAAAGAGAATGGCATCTGAAACATATGAAATATTTTGACTGAGAAGAAACGTGAGGGGGAACACTTGATCTGAGTTTTTTGTTAACCCAATTTCTTGGCAGAACTTCTGATTAAAGAAGGAAAGCCTCCCTCTTCTTTGGACAGCCAAGAAGTTATTTAAATGTTTAAAGACATTATTTAAATGGGTTTAAAAATATGACAACAAGGAGCCATATTGCATGTTAAAGTCTTTTGTTGTGAACACCTTTTGGTGGATCTACAAAAAACTCAAGGACCTCCTTTTTCTGAAGTCCACCATATCTACTTCGGGCAGCCATGTTTGTTCCCTTTGGCCATCACACAGCCTCCTGGCCCAGTTTCACAGAGGATGGGCAGCTGACCCATCAGGGACAATCAGATTTTCCTGGGAATTTGTGATGGGAATTCAGATTCAGCAAGTTAGTTTTTGAGGCTAGAGTGAACAAGCACAAAATTCAGGAGCTGTGGCCATATCATGTACAACAACCAGCAAAGTAAGCCAATCTTCAGAAAGGATGAAAACAGAGCAGATGCTCAGAAAGAAGAGATATCACAATAAGATACCATAGGGCCCCAGACCCAAATACACACTGCCTGGCTGTATCTTATTCCAGGGTTCTTTAAGAGCTCCCTCCCCTGCCACGTATCCCTAAGATACATTCCCCATTTTGCTTACACCTGTTTGAGCAGGCTTCTCTTACTAGAAACCAAAAGAATCTCAGCTAAGGCAACATGTGACAAAACGGTGATATCTGAATAAATTCTGTGCATAAAGGTAGATACCTTCAGGGACTAAACACTCAATATCACTGTTCATCAAGCCAGTTTGAAATTTCTCTCTGAGAATGGCTTTCAAAATCAGTATCTGGGTCCATCCCGTTATTATTATTATTGTATGATTTAATTACTACATTTATTGGATGTTTACTTTGTCATGCCCAGCCGTGAGAACTTTACCTGCACTATCCTATTAATTTCCACAGTCACCAGAGAGGTAGGTTCTATTATTATCCCCATCTTATAGGTGACAAAACTGAGATTCAGTGAGGTAGAGCAATTTGCCAAAGGCCGTACAGTAAGTAATAGCAACAGCATTCGAAATCTAGGCCTGTGTGGCTTAGGCCATGAACTCTAAATCTCTATGCTGATCTGCCTTACATCTTTTTTACTGAAAGCTGTCATCATAGGCTTGATCGACTGTAATAGACATGAACCAACATGACACCCTGGAGGATGCATGTGATGTTAAAATCATACCTATGATCTGTTCTCACTCATAAGTGGGAGCTGAACAACGAGAACACATGGACACGGGGAGGGGAACATCACACACCGGGGCCTGTCGGGGGTTGGGGGCAAGGGGAGGGAGAGCATTAGGACAAATATCTAATGTATGTGGGGCTTAAAACCTGGATGACGGGTTGATGGGTGCAACAAACCACCACGGCACATGTATACCTATGTAACAAACCTGCATATTCTGCACGTTATCCCAGAGCTTAAAGCATAATAAAAACATAATAAAAAATCATAACCATGCTCCAGGTTCTGAGATTTATTGCCACTGGTACAAGTAAAAGAATGTGCCAATGGTGTAGCCACTGTGGGAAACAGTATGGCAGCCCCTCAAAAATTAAACATAGAATTGTCATATGATTTATCAGTTCTACTTTTGGTTAAATATACAAAAGAGTTGAAAACAGAGACTTGAACAGAGATTTGTACACCGGCGTTTAAGCAGCATTATTCACAATAATCAAAAGATGGAAGCAACCCAAATGTCCATCAATGGATGAATGAAAAAGCAAAATGTGGTACTTGCATACAACGCAATATGAGCCTTAAAAAGAAATAAAATTCTAACACATGCTACAACATGGATGAACCTTGAGGACCAACTGCCATGTAAAATAAACTAGATACTGAAGGACAAATATTGTATTATTCCACTTATATGAGGTATCTGGAGTAGTCAAATTCATAGAGACAGAACGTAGTATGGTGGTTGCCAGAGGCTATGGAGAGGGGTAAATGGAAAGTTATTACTTAATGGGTACAGAATTTCAGTTTGGGAAATTTTTTAAGTTCTGGAGATAGATGGTGGTAATGGTTGTACAACAATGGGAATGTATTTAATGCTATTGAACTATATATCTAAAAATGGCTAAAATGGTAAATTTTATGTTGTGTCTATTACAACAAAAAAAGGATGTACCACATGCTTTGGCCAATATTGGAGCTCCAGGATAATAGCTTTGAACAAAATTCATTCAATTCAATTCTAAGGCTATTTACTGAGTGTCTATTGTGTGTAAGGCCCACTAGAGGTTATTCAAAGAAATGAGGAATCAATGAGACCTGTGTAATCCTCGAGGAGCTCAAACTCTAGAGAAATCTCAGAAAGTACACAAACACAAGACAAAGCATGATTAAAGCCATAAATAAGAAACAAATACCCTGGAGGATTGAGAAATCAAGGAAAACATTATTGTAGATTTGACAATTGAGATGAGCTTTTGGGTATTGGTAGCATTGCAATAGGAAAAGAGCATGCTAAGCAGAGAGAATGTGGGTTAAGGCTATGAGCCAATTGAAGGAATAGCAAGTGCAAGATGGGATGAAAATCAGAGCAGAAAAGATAACGTTTAACATTTATTTGAAATTTATGATCTGCCAGAAACCAGGCATGGTGTTTTACACATAGCTCATTTAATCTTCACAGCAGTCTTAGGTAACATCGAAGGCACTTCTGGTTGCTTACCCAACAGCTTTTTTCCTCCTCCTCCCTTGCCACCAAGCCCTGATTTAATTTTGGCTATTCCCCCTGGACAGACCTGTCCTGGTAGAAGAGCACCTCCTCAGTTCCAGGAGATGTCTTTATTCATCTAAGTCTGTAATACTAATTCCAATCCTGCTGGCATAGATTGTTTGAGCTAAGGGCAAGTTGAGATTTGACCAAAAAAGAAATTATCACCCTCCCCACTTGGATGTCAGCCAGAGGACTTGTGGAAAGGCTTTATTCCCTGATTAGAAAAACAAAAACTTCACAAAGAGAATGACCCCTCTTTCTGCATCTGTTTAAGAACGTGAAGCCTGCAGCTGGCTGTGGTAGCCTTCTTGGGACCATAATCATATGAGTCTAAAGATGAAACTAACTCTCTAAAGATGAGAGAAAGGTGAAGGGAAGCCACTGACTTTAAGCCTCGGAGTTAATCAACCCTGAAACCACTTTCCTCTCTATTTCTTCTTATTTAAGATAATATATATATATATATATATACATATATATATATATATTTACATTTAAACCACTTTAAGTTGGTCTTCTGTTAATTGCAGGCAAAATTTTACATATGAGTTTCCAAGTAGGTAGGGGATATATTGCTTATAAGTTGATGGTCAATGTGTCTGTCTCTGGATTAGAAGAATACTGAGCAGGGTGAGGGCGGGGGCAGGAGTTAAAACAGTAGTTTGGAACCTCAAACCACAGGGTGAAGTGGGTGGGGGCAAATTGGTGGGTGAAGGATGACAATTCTCTGGCTATGTGAGCAGCTAAGGAATGCGAAGCATCAGTTGCGTTATTTTAGAGTCACACCTCAGTTGTCTACACCCTGGGGGGGGAAGTGACGGTATTTCCGTGGTGACTCAGCCCTTCCCCTCAAAAACCCAAGGAAACATCAAGTGTGTCCTTGTAGGCAATCTTCCCTCTGCCACGGCTGTGTTTATATAGGGCAGTACTTGGAAGGCCTTGTTCTTCCTTTACGCTTGACTTGTTGCAATGCCTCCCACCTCCTCAACTCTCATGGTGTGGGGGACCAAATGTCATTCCAACCCTCTCCCTCTGCCTCCTACACGTTTCCAGGCCTTCGAAGCAGCCACCAAGGTGGAGTGGCCTCCCTCACCAGTATTTTTACCACCTATTGAGAGGAGACTAAAATTGTCTTATATAAAAATACAGCTCCCCAGGCTGGGGGAGGATAGACAAAGATTTTAACGTGAGGCAGCCAAGGGAGTCAGAAAAACTTCTATTTGCATTCCAGCTCAGACACCATGAGCTGCATGACCTTGGGCAAGTCACTTGACTTTCCTGAAACTCAGTGTTATTGTCTGAGGAATGGGAGTAACATCACGTGTTCTGCTTATGTCAAGGAGCTAATGTGAAGTTTTGTTTTGTTTTGTTTTTTGTCTTTTTTTTTCTTCCTTTTTGTGGAGAACAGGGTCTCACAATCACTCTCAAATACAGCTGTTGCGCCATCCAGGGAACTGGACCTCGAGGGGCTAGGATTAAACAGAAATGTTCATGTGGATCAGTGGGAAAAAGGCCAGAAACAAGAATTTAGTACACCCAAATGGGGAGGATCCCTAAAAGGAACCTGGGAAAACAGAGGGGCACATACCCCCTGGGAAAGGAGAGGGTATATCTAATTGGCTGAATTTCTTCTGCAAGGACGGACCACAGGCCTGGGGTGAGCATTATTTCATTCGACTCTTCCATCAACATTGTGAGAAGAGCATTTTCATCTCCGTTTTATAAATAAGAAAAGTCACACCAAGAAAGCAAACGTACCAGTTGAAGATTGATTCTGGCTTCCTCACAACTCAGGTTATGAGGTATTTTTTTCTGGAAGCTTAAAGGTTTCTTAAGCCCTTTTTGGCTCCTTAAGAGGAATGAAAGAGAACATGACCTTGGAAAGTGATCTTTTAGCATTATGGGAATTTTCGTGCCTACGGTGGCAGCCCTATTCTAAGCAGAGGGTTCTAGAGCATACATAGAAATAGTGCCAAAAGTGACTGAAATGTACATGTTCTATAAATAGTGATGAATGATGAATAAAAGGAACCCACATTACAGTTCAAGCAACTTTCTAACTGCATAGCCTCGGACAAGTTATTGAAAAGATACAAGCTTCGTTTCAACTGGAAAATGAGAGCTGACTTATGTCTCCCTTAGGTCTGTGTAATGGGGTCTGTGTTATAGCCATAGGGTGAGAACAATCAATTTTGAGAGGTAAGTCAGGACCACAGCTGGAAAATGGAACAATCACTGGATGTGAGTATCGGGAGACCTTGAGTCCTCAGTCTTCTCATTTGTAAAATGGAAGATTTTACTAATCCATGGTTTTCATTTTTTCTGTTGTTCTTAGGCAGCAGCTGAAAGGTGTTGCTACCTGCAATCTGACATAGAGCCCCAAATTATTATGTAAGTAAGGATGCTGCACAGATGAAAATAGCACAGGAATACAGAGCTCTTCCAATGGGACCAAAGCCTTGTTGTCATTCCATCTCTCCTACCAAGGCCACTTTGCAAGATATGGAAACTCACGATCTCTGTGCAGTCTCTCAGACTTGACTTTTTTTTACTAAGGGAAGATAGATTTCCTGAGGACTTCCAATGAACCTTTCTGTGTGCTTTCCATACCATAACTCCTTATCCTCACAATAACCCTATGCAACAGGTATTATTATTAACCTTTTTTTACAGAAGAAACTGAGACACAGAGAGCTTGATTAACAAACCCAAGAATGAAGACTTCTCACAATGAGTGACTCCTTCCAGAATGACAAGAGATTTCAGATACTCAGCGATATCTAGTCTCCTAACCCAAAGGGAACTAAAATCAAGCAGAGAATAGTGTCTTGGTTTTGAAGGAAATGCCAGTCACAGGTGAAATGTTGTTTTTCGGAAAAGCTTTTCCATAATAGTCCTTTTTGAGAGCTAAGCCAAGTTGGTTACGTGGCCTTGGTGTCTGGGTAGCAAAGAGAGACGTCTAGAAAAATCCATGACATCACAGGCTCGTGACATCAAATGTGTCAGAACTCTGCCATGTGGACTGACACAAAGGATCTATGTGCACGAACAGAGCCACTCTTTAAGCATTTGGGGTGAGAATGACTTTTCTGGTGGCTCTAATGAGTGTGGACATGTCAGAAGCCTGGACCATACCCTTGTCTTAACGTGTGAACTTGGATAAATGAGTGTGTGTGCCTCCAAGAAGTGGTGAGAAAAGAAACAAAGCTGTTACTGCACAAATGAACAGCCCAAGTTTCTGTTAATGCTATGGAATACACAGAGACTTACTTAGAAAGATATGTTCCAAGCGTAAGGATTCTGCTCTCCAAAAGTAGCCCAGTGTCTTTCCATTATACTCTGAGGACAACATTTTTGTGGCAGAAAATATGACTGATTGTTCATTCTGGTGTCGTTTTTCGACTACCTGCCATGTGCCAAGCATTTGTTCAAACCTTCACTTAGTATTCACTGAGGATCTCAGTAGTACTTTCTTAATTAAGAAATGTTTGTTGAATGCTTATCATATGGAAGATATAGTGAGAGTCTTTCCCTGGTTCCTTCTTTTATCCAATCAAAAACTATTTGTTGAGTTCCCATTGTATGTTCAACTTCTAAATATTCACTCCATAGAGATTTTTTAGGTCTCTACCATGTGCTAGGTATTGCACATTAGGGCTGGAGACACACATGATTCAGACAGTGTCCTCTTTCTCTGACTACTCAAAGCCTATAGTCTTTGCTTTCTATAAGTCCAATTGTCCCATGGCCAATAGCCACCTAAAAGCAAAACTTCAACAGTAATATTAACACCTTGGATCTTTGAGAAATCCTCCATGCATAAATGCACATCTGTAAAGATATCAACTTTAAGCAGAAATTAATATAACTGTGATTTTGCCTACATTAGAGACTTAAAGCATATTTGTCTCATGAATGCTTGCCTCCCTATTATAAGGGAACTAAAAAATAAGAAATGAATTGATGTTGCCATAAAAACCAAAACAGAAAGGAATAAGGAGGAATTGAAAAGGCCAGTTGACGTAATTTCCCCATCAATATTCATGGTTAAATTGACCAGATTGCTATAGCATAATTTTAGGAGTTTGCTGTTTGGGGTTTTGTCTGTATGTGCTCAGGGTGTACAGTTCCAAGAACAGCTGTGACTCGACTTCAGAAGTATATGTATTTATATATTTCCATCATCGTCTTCTCCATCACCATCAAATGTCAGTTCTCTTCCATGAAGGCAGTGGGGCTCATGTGATTTGCTGAGCCCACGGTTATTCATCCTTCCTGATATCCAAGCCAGGCTTTTGACAGCCCACATCCAAAGTCCACGAAGCTACTGTTTCCGAGGTAGAAAAAGATGGGGCTCATCAAGGTCAGATAGAGCTGGTATCTCTGAGTTGAAGCCACCAGAATGAAAGAGCATCTACTTCCCCTTTTGAGGGTACCCTTGATGTCAAGACCCACCATTCATCATTTCCAAATGTGGAAACTTGGCATTTGTTTCAGAAAATGCCAAATGTGTTTTCCTTGCATATCTGCTGGCACATCAGTGATCTGTCCTTAGTTAGATCTCTTTGAAAAAAGGAAAGACGCAAGCAGATCTTTCTGTCTCCTTTTTGCTAGATGATCTTGGATAAATTACTTAAATGTCTGCACCTCAGTAAATGTATATAAACAATAGAAGCAATGATACTGAACACAATTATTGTGAAGATTAAATACAGCATCTGGCATAGTAGGTAACAATACAATTACAAATACTATTATTAATACTATTTATTGGGTGCTTATAATGTGACATTTGGCAATAAATGTTAGTTCTTTCTTATCTGAACTATGTTACCTTTCTAAAATGTAACTTTCTTATCTGTACAACAAGCCTAATAATATTTTACATGTTTGTTTTAATGCAGTGGTTCTCAACCTTGAGCATGCATCAGAATTTCCTGGAGAGCTTCTTAAAACATCAATTGGTGGGTCCCACTCCTAATGTTTTTGATTAAGTATTAATAGGTCTAAGTTAGAAACTGAGAATTTGCATTTCTAACAATTTCACAGTTGTTTCTGATGCTAACGGTCCAGGGTCACACTTTGAGAACCCCTACTCTAAGGATTAAGTGTATTGAGCGTATTAACACACATTTATTGAGTGCCTACTGTATACTAGGAACTGTTTTCAGTGTGAAAGAAAAAGCAGTGAACAAGACAAAGCCCCTGCTTTCATGAAGCTTTCATTCTAGTGGTGGCGATAGACAATAAATAAATCCATAAATAAACAATAACATTTCAGATTATGCTAAGTTCTTTGAAGAAAATAAAGCAGGTTAGGGAATAGTGAGTGAGTCTCACTGAGAAATATTATTTCAGATTCTGCAGTAGTTGGGGAAGGCATCTCTGAGGAGGTCATATCTGATCAAAAATGATAAAAAGAGAAGAAGACATTTGATTTCGAGGAAGAGCACTCCAAGAGGAAAGAACAACAAGTGCAAAGATCCCAAGGGAAAAAAAAAAAAAAACATAATTGGACTTATACTATTCAAAGAACATTCCAGCTACAGAGCAGAACAGGAATGGAAGCAGGTGATAAGTTAGGTGACTGCTGAGATCTTGCAGGTGAGGGATGACGGAGGTGTGACCTGAGGTAGTGGCAGAGAATGTGCTGAGAAGTGATCAGATTCACATTGTACTTTAAAAGTCAAGCCGACAGGACTTGCTGTTGGGTTGGAGGTAAGGCGAGGGGAAGAGGAAAATCAAGAATGGGTCCTGAGATTTTTGGCCTGACTTAATAAACTAAGATAATCTCTAAGAAAGTACTTGGCACATAAGGGTTCAATACTCATCTATGTATGTTGGAATCAGAAAGTTTTCAGTTTAGAAATTCTAATAATGCCCTAAATGGTCACACAACCCATGCCCTGCACAACTCTAGGGGGCGCTATTATATAGACTGTGATATGAATGGAGTTGTGTAAAGAGGTTCTTTTGGGAAAGGTTTGACTTTCACAACTCTCTGACTCTGTATCAATATTATCCTTAGTTTTTTTTCATCTTTCTTCAGCCAAATATCACTCCAATAACCTGAGTTGAACATTCATCATGAAAGCCACTGTGCCAGAGGCTGAGCATGTGTCATTCATTTGGGAGAATTTTAGAACTCAAAGACTTACATTTGGAGTATGAGCTTATACCAAGAAAGAGAGTCATCATGTCATCAGTGATCAATATTAATGTTGAAGGTTTTTTTCTTGGCATTTACCCAAGATTCCTTGCTCAAGAATATTGGGCCAGTTGCACCCCCTTGATTATGGGGGTTGCATTAGAATGATCGTGATATGTAACCTAGTCAAGTACCACCATCCTGGATGCCCACCCCCTCCTGAGTGGATCTGGCAAGCTTGACACTGCACCAGCAGAGATAAAGATGCATGCATTCTGTGGGAGCAATCACGTCTGGACCCTAAATCTCTCCAAATATCATCAAGAAAGAAATATGACTCATGGAAATTCAGTTGTATTTTTTAAGTTTATTCTTGTTGATTATAGCTTAGGAGATTCAGTTTGTGTTTTTCATGCATCAAAATTATAAAGAGAGCAGAGTTTGTCACCACCAGCTTCCTGAGCCCACGTTGCTCTCTGTGCCACTTATTGAATTTACTCTGCATCAGTTCCCCATTCCTCTGCCCCCTGATCTTACCCAGTTGCCCATACTCCAGATCTGAATTTAGCAACCCCATCAGCAGTTATTCACTGAGTAAGTATTATAGATCGTTATAACACATATAGTGTTTCACACAGCACACTTGCTGGGTACTGCTCTAGTCTATAATAGCAAATATTTATTGAGTCCTTATTATTTGTCAGGCATTGTGCCAACTGCTTTCAGTAAATTATCTCATTTAATCCTCATGGTAATTCTACAGTTTTAGTACTATTATTATCTCCATGTACAAATGAGAAACCTGGGAAGAGGTGAAATAATACCTAAGATTACCCAGGAGGCTTATAGCAGGATGAGATGCAAACCCAAACCTTTCTGACTCACAGTCCATGTTTGTTGTTGTTGTTGTTGTTGTTTGTTTTTGTTTTTTGTTTGTCTGTTTGTTTTTTGAGATGGAGTCTTGCTCTGTCACCCAGGCTGGAGTGCAGTGGCACAATCTCAGCTCACTGCAACCTCCTGCCTCCTGGGTTCAAGCGATTCTTCTGCCTCAGCCTCCTGAGTAGCTGGGACTACAGGCACGCACCACCACACGTGGCTAATTTTTTGTATTTTTAGTAGAGGTGGGGTTTCACTGTATTGGCCAGGCTGGTCTCGAACTCGTGACCGTGTGATCCACCTGCCTCGGCCTCCCAAAGTGTTGGGATTACAGGCATGAGCCACCATGCCTGGCCAAGCCCATGGTCTTAAACACTACCATACTGCCTTGCAAGACAGGAGAGAACTAACATTTATGAAGCACCTATCATATGCCATGTTCTTTACAAATACCATCTCACTTTATCCTCACAGTACCTCTTCAAGATGGATATCATTACCATATATATGGAAACAAGGACCTCAGAAAGGTTAAGAATCTTATGTGAGATGCACAATGACTTTGCCAGTGACTGAGCCAGGATACAAAACCAAGTTTCCTGGATGCCAATGACCATGGGCTTTTCATGGCACCAAACAGCAAAACTTCATAGCTTCATCAAGGAGCTATGGTTTCTGAGGGGTTCTCTGAAGGTTGGATAGGATTTCAACAGGTGCAGATAGAGGGATTTTCTCTGAATACAAATAAGAGCATGAGTAGGCCGGGTGCAGGGGCTCACGCCTGTAATGTCAGCACTCTGGGAGGCTGAGGCCAGCGCTTCACCTGAAGTCAGGAGTTTGAGACCAACCTGGCCAACATGGTGAAACCACATCTCTACTACAAATAAGAAAATTAGCCGGGCATGGTGGCATGCTTCTGTAATCCCAGCTACTTGAGGGGCTGAGGCACGAGAATCGCTTGATCCTGGGAGGAGGAGGTTTTAGTGAGCCGAGATCATGCCACTGCACTTCAGCCTGGGTGACAGAGGGAGACTCAGTCTCAAAAAAACAAACAAATAAACAAATAACAGCATGTGTAGACAAAGCACGTAAAACATGAATCCCTTTGCTAGGATACACATAGGAACAATCAATGGTCTTGTTTCTCAGAAGTGTTAAACCAAGGAGAGGACATCCTCACTTTCTATACCTCTATATATCTTGTCTACGCTCACCGTTTGAAATCCTTCAATGACTTTTTATAGTATAGTGCTTGCATGATATGTTTCCTGTCTGCTTCTCTTTCTTCATGGAATTTGTTTACTCGCTCTACTCCAGCCCCACTGACTTCCTTCTGATCTTCAAATTTATCTTTTGCCTCGTAGGGCCTCTTGCATTTGTTCTTTGCTGTGCCAGTAATTTCCTTTTTCCTCATCTTCCCGTGACAGAGTTTAGCTCAAACATCTCATCTTCTGAGAGGCCTTCTCTGGCCATATGTCACTATGATATGTCATTACGACTTTCTGCTTAAGTGTTTCTTGAATAAAGAGGTCCATACATTCTCATCCATGTTTGCAATTTAAGAGAAAAAAAATACAGTTACATGCCTTTTTCCAAAGTTGGCTTATCTGCAGATAGATCAGTTCTGCCCAAGTACTGAAATCAGCATTCAGCTGAATCTTCAGACACTTTCAAAGCAGCTTCTTGACATATGAAGTGTGAAACTGAGAGCAATTTTGGTGAAAAATCAAAAATCAAGTAACAAATCCCATTAGAAGAAAGTGATTTTAAGTATTCAGGCTACAAAATCTTGTTCTGACAGTTTACAAAGATAAAAGAACTGCTGCTCTTTAACCTAAAACATTCGTCCTGCTGACCTGAAATCATACCCACATCCCAATGGTTTGGAACAGCCCCCAGTACTCCCATAAGGACAGAATTCATGAATCCCTTTGCTAGGATACAGAAGGGTCTCCTTTTTGTAGGTGGTTCACACTGCAACACACTCTAACATTCTCTGGACCTGAATTCTTTCACTTATTACAAGCCTCTGCCTTATTTTTGGATTACAGGGGATAGGGGGGCATTTTCTTGTCCAAAAAGAAACAGAGAGAGAGAGATTACTATTGGCCAAAAGACATCCCCAATTTCTCAAGGTTATATTATTTTTCTGTAAAATGCAATACAATATCAAGTCTCTTTCATTTGAAAGTGATTGAGACCCAACTAAAAATGACCTCAGCCAAATATGTGTATATATAAAATTTATTGACTTGTATAATTCAGAGGTGCACAAATATTTTGGCTCCAAAATCCCTTTACACTCTTAAAAATTACTGATGACCTCCCAAAGACCTTTTGTGTATATGGGTTATATTGATCAATATTTACCAGATTAGAAATTCATACTGATAATCATTTCTAAATATTTACTTATTCACTCAAAAATAACAACTATACACCCCTTATATGCTTATATAATAGCATATTTTATTTTAAAAGTAGCTATATATTCCAAAATAAAAATATATCATCAGAAGAATGCTATCATTTTACATTTTTGTAAATCTCTTTAATGTCTAGCTTAACAGAAGACAGCTACATTCTTCTATCTGCTTCTACATTCCATCAACTGCATTGTCACACACAACTTAGCCTGTAAAGCTCCACTGTATGCTCCTGAGGGGATGACAGTGAAAAATATAAATAACATCTTATTATTGTGAAAATAATTTTAACCCTTTAGACACCTAAGAGGCTCTCGGGGATCCCCAGGGTTTCTCGGACAACAATTTTTAGTTACATGCCAGTGTGTATTTTTCAGCGATAGATCTGGGTTCAGGTATAGCTGAATCCAAGGGCTTAGGAGGTATCATCAAGCATCTGTCTATATCTTTTGGCTCTGCTTTGCTCTGAGTTGGCTTTGTTCCCAGGCTGATTCTCTCCCATCAGCAGCAAACATGGCCATTCACAGCCCCAGGCTTATATCTGAGTAAATTAGTAAACTCGTGGTAAATACTGCCTCTTTTCTGGGAGTGCCAACAAAAGTCCTAAGTCTGACTCTCATTGGAACACTTGAGTCATGTCCCTATCCTCCAAGCACAATGTCACAATAGACAGGGAGTAAGACATGCTAAGTAACCACATCTAGATTGCGTGCTCAACCTTGAGCTGAGGAAATGTGTTCAGTACCCTTTGAACCACATGCACAAAGAGAGATGGCTTTCCAAAAAAAAAAAAAAAAAAAAAGAGTTGTCATTATAAGCAGGGAGATGAGCTGCGAGTGGTGGCTCACACCCGTAATCACAGCACTTTGGGAGGCCAAGGTGGGAGGATTGCTTGAGCCCAGGAATTCAAGACCAGCCTGGGAAAGTGAGACCCTGTCTCTACAAATAAAAAATAGAAAAATTAGCCAGATGTAGTGGCATGCACTTGTAGTTCTAGCTACTGGGAGGCTGACATCTGGGGATTCCTTGAGCCCACGAGTTCAAGAAGGCTGCAGTGAGGAGGTTGTGAATCTGTCACTGCACTATAGCTTGGGCAACAGCCTGGACAACAGAGGGAGAGTCTCAGAAAAATAATTTTAAAAAGGAGATGAAAATAAGTGGTCAATTGCACTATTTGTTTCTAAGATGCTAAGCTACTATAATGAGAAGAAAGGTGTGTGTATTTTCCCTCTTCCCATTTCTCATTCATTCAGCCCATATTCAGTACTTGCTCTATACAAGTCCCTGTGCTGGGCACTAATGATAATCAGAAACTAATAACATAGCTGATGCTCATGGAGCATTTCCTATGTGCTAGGTACTTTTTTAGGAGCTCTGCAGGTACTAACTCACTTAATCCTCACAACGACCTCTGAGGAGATACTATTTTAATCCCTAGGGACACAGTAATGACTAAGGCAGTGCCTATCTCCAGAGATGCTGACAGAATTTGGGGCAAGTTATTGATTTCCAAAACAGGGAGAGAAGTCTTACTAGAGTGATAAGAACAAAAAGGCTGAGGATGCCTGGAGAAAGAAGGAACTAACTCTGAAAGAGTTTGGGAAGGCTTCATGGTAGAATAAAAAGAATATGCAATAATATTGGGGCTTGAAGATAAGTTCTGGAAATGGAGAATTCAGTGTCACTGAAGGGAAATCAAACCAAACTCTTATTTATTTATTTATTTATTTATTTATTTATTTATTTATTTATTTGATAGGGTCTAGCTCCATCGCCCAGGATAGAGTGCAGTGGTGTGATCATGGTTCACTGTAGCCTCTACCTCCTAAGCTTAAGCTATCTTCCTGCCTCAGCCTCCCCAGTAGCTAGGACTACAGGCACATGCCACCTTGCCTGGCTAATTTTTAAATGTTTTGTAGAGATGGAGTCTCACCTTCTTGCCCAGGCTGGTCTCAAACTCCTGGCCTCAAGCAATCATCCCACCTCTGCCTAACAAAGTGCTGGGATTACAGGCATGAGCCACCACGCCCAGCAGCTTTTTTGTCTTAACCAGGAACAATGCCGAACATTTGGCATACGTTGTCTCAGTTAATTTCCCCCATTTCATATTATTAGCCTATACAGCAGAAGAGTGAAAATTCAAAAAGCAGAGCTAATAAGAAAGTGAGACAAAATTGAATCCAGGTCTGTCTGAAAAGTGGGGTATATATGAAGAGTATGGGCATCCAAGATTGGAGGAAAGATTGTAAAGAGGCTGAGGAAACGTTGTTCCCTTTACATGACTCCTGGAGAAAGATGGAGCTTCTATATATACAGCCACAGGATTTGCCAAACCAGAGAGATACAGTTATTTATAGTTATATAGCTTGACAAAGGGTTTTTGAAAAGTTTGTGAATTTACTTATACCTTTACAAGTTCTAAAAATGAATTTCCATTTAGGGAAGCATTTAACACAATGCCAGTGTAGAAAAATATAAAATTACATGAAATTCTAACTCTCATGGAAAATCTGGGATCGGCCTAGAGCAAACGCATTGATATGCGAGCTTCCTCTCAATTAAGCCTGGGAAATGTGATTGACTGGGACTCTATCCTTACAAAAAGATTCTTTCCCCCTTATTCAATTCAGTAAAGACATAGACATGGGTAGCACATGGGCGCAGTGATTAACAAGAGTGGTTGTCTCCAGAAATTAAACTCAGAAATAGTAAAGAAAGAGAATATCTTCAAATTTTTGAACTAAATCCACCTTGAAAACATCACACCTCTCTCCTCTTTTGTCTGTAATGATTTGCAAAGAACGTATGCTTAATTTTAATCGCAATATGGATCCAACATAAAAAGCCAAGATATCTTTCCAATGTATTGACCCAGTAATAAAGATACTTAATAGACGGCTAAGAAGTAACCACAAATGGCTAAAATAAAGCATCCTTGAGAAAGAATGATCCAGAGGACAGAGGAATAAGACCCCAAGAGGTGGACTGTTGATTAAATAGTAGGCTAAATTTGGACTTTATCCTAAAAGCAATGGCAAGTCACTGAGCAATTTTAAGAAACATGATATGAGTTTTGACCATGGAGATCAAGGGTACCATGAGAGTACATGGCTAACATTTCTAAATCAAGTGAGGAAATCAGGGAAGGCCTCATAGAGCAAGTGACATTGAGGTTGGGAACCAAAGCAAGAGAAGAGCTAATGGATGAAGAAGAGGATGATAGTGTCCTAGGCAGAGAAAATGTTAAGAATTGCACATTCAAGGAACTGAACAAAGTTCAAAAATGGCTGAAGCATGACTGAGGAGATGAGGGAGAGGGATGCGATGAGAGAAGTAAGCAGTGCACAGATTGTACTTCCTGCTGCCTTGGAAGTAGTTTTCAGAGTTTAGACAAAACAAAAAACAAACAAAAAAAATCTATGTTTAAAAGAAAGATGATCTAGCTACAACGTGGGGAAGGGTTGAAAGCCTCTGGATGTGGTCCTTATGACAACAAGTACATATTTCCGTGGAATATCTTATCTTTGCATAAACTTACTTAGCTGGAAAAATATCTTTTGCCCACTGATTTTTCTTGGTTGACAAAGTGGAACGTGGGATTAAAATAACAGGGGTCTCTCAAAGCTTGCAAAGAAAGAAACAATATTGTCTGAAGATTTAATTGTATGATCCAGGCAAGCCAGATGAGAGCAGAGATGGAGAAAGTTACCTAAAATTGAAAGGAATCTGGCCAGAGTATGCATTTGTCTAGATGCAAAAACCTATCTAAAAAGAGAACTGATTGTCCCTGTGACAACAAACAAAGGGAAATAACCAAGGCAAATGTTGGTGCTGTGATTCTACATACTATCTAGGAGGGAGAGAATCTTGCCCAGTGGACTTTGAATAATATGGCACCATTGCAAAATCATTCCTATAGTGGAGACAAATGCTTCAGACCAATGATCTCAACCCTGATAACCAAGACAATCACATATGGTTTTTAAGAGAAAACAAATACAAATGCTTTGCCCTAATCTTAGGTCTGAAATGGGTCCCAAGCTTCTGAAAATTTCATAGACTCCAATAGTCCCAGAGACATAGCCAGAGTGGAGAACCACCACTGTGTCAGGTAATCTTAGCCTGACATTGGAATAAATTTAATCTCTTTATACAGATTCTTTGATCATGCTACAATCTTCTGCTTACAGTTTGGTTTCACCTGTAGGTCTTCATAGAGGGAAAGAATGTGCTGATTCCTGCTACATAATTATTCCAGGGCAAATGATAACTATATTTCTTTTTAAAAATTGATCAACTGATATTGGCAATTTATATAACAATCTTGATATGTCCAGTTAATATAAATCTGACTTTGAGAGAATAATACTTCTCTCTGTGTAATGACAAATCAGGTTTCAGAGGATGTAAGTCTCAAAGCTCAGATTCTGGATCACCTAACTTCACCGAGATAATGTCATCATTTGAAGCTTGTAGGGGTTAGCTACCAGGAGTTACTAACTGATTTTTACTAACCTTACACAAATGCTTTATTTCCCTCCAGAAATTATCAATCAACAATATTTTAAACTCAGGCACAAATAGTAGTGGTTTAGAAGTGAGATTCCAGGTACTGGGATATTGAACACACTCTTTAATGAGTCCTCTGGTTATACTTAAACTATTAGCCCCACTTACCTTAAAAATATTGTTTTCATCATCAAGGGAAAGTGTTTCCTGCAGTGTATTAAGCTGCTCTAGGGTGAGAGGGAAAATATTATAATTTAAAGGTGGAAATGAATATAAAAGATGCATCATAAACTTCACAGATGCAGCAGCAGGTACTAAAAGAGGTCTTTATTTTATTAAAATATTAAACGACTATTCAACTGAGTAAGCTCAGCTTCAGTGGGTATTGTTCTGGCTTTGTAACAGCAGTCGCTACCCCTTTTCAAATGTAAATGGGGGGTATCTTTTGTCATCAAGAAAAGTTGCAAGAAACAATGGAGAACGGAAGAAATGTCATAAAAGCAAATGGAAGAAAGCACAGAGGTGGATAATTCAGCTGCAACATCCTTGAAAACATGCCAAAAATCTTTATCTACTGAGGGAGCGGCAGTGGGGAATGAGAAATCTCTTATCCCAGAAAGGAAGGCTTCTTGTTTTCCTGCAGAGCTGGCAATGGGCCAGAGTAGCCATCCAGAGGAAAATGGAAGAATAGAGTTTGCTAGAAGGAGGCCCAGGTGAAAGCAAAGGACTTGTGAGTGAAAGGGAAGAAAACAATCGCTTGCTGTTTTCCACCGCCTTCTAAGGAAGGACAGTGCTAGATGCAGGCTGGGTACCTGCAGATCCTCAGGACTTCCATAGGATACACCCCCAGAATATAAAAGAAAAGCTGACACCTCTGTAATGGCTCAGATAGCAAAAAGAAGCTTGACCTCTTAACATTCCAGCTATATGTGTACCCTTACCACATAGTCCAGGTCTAAGCCAAAAAGAATGTTCACCCCACAGCACCAATTTGTATGAGACCTCCATTTAAAGTGGTGTTAGAAATATAGAAATAAAATAAGGGAGAGGACATGGCATTTTTTTTTTCTCAAAATGCATCCCTCTGGGCTCGCAATACGGGTAGTGAATGAGTGGTCATGCAAACAGATCTGGGAATTAGAAAGCCCTGACTTTGAACACCAGGTCTCCTGCTTCCTGGTTGTATGATCTTGTACACATTACTTAACCTCTCTGTGTTTCCTTTGCCTCATCTATTAAATCAGAAAATAATATCTTTCCCACAGAGTCATTATAAAAGTTAAATAAGGTGCCTGATACAGGGTTTGGCATAGAGCATCCTAACCAGGAATGAAATGGTAGTAGAGCAAGAGAATATTTTGAACTGTGATCCACTGTCTTCCCCACTCCACCTCCACCACTTCCACCTAAACTCCCCATTTCATTTCTTCACATAGACTCTGTGACCCTTTCCTCAGCCCTGGCAGCTGCAGTGAATTCCCCCTTTACCTTAGAGAAGGTTGTGAGCATGGAACTAAGGAAGAAAGTAACTGATTGGCTCTCGAGTTTCAAGAACTGTGATCTAAGTGTTACTCAACAAAATATTTAGAAGAACAAATGATTAAGTTTTATTTTCTTTCTCCACACCAAGTAAAGATTCCAGGACTGAGAAGAGAGGATGACTATTGAGACAGACAGGATTCGAACAGAATAGGGAGAGATGGCTGAAGGTGGCCAAAGTACCATTTGTTGTCAGCCCAAAGCAGTCACCAGCAGAGAACTGGCTCAGTGCCCACATATAGTTCCCTTTCCATTCCTGGACCCCTGTGCATCACCTGACTTGAGCAGCTATATTAGCTTTCTTCTTATCAGCTAGTGAGGTCCACCCAATGACAGCAGCCAACACGTCATCCAAGGATCACCCAATGATTGTCTGAAAGTGATCCCCATTTGTTCCCTCAAGACTTTGTTCAGAACTATCCGACCCACTCTGCAATTCCCCTCAGTGACCAGAACACTCATTGGTCCAGGCAACTTAGATGGGTGATAGTGGTTCAAATAGAAGTCCTTCATATCTAGCCAAGATATTATTTGGTGGAACCAGATGGAAAACTAGCACTGAACGAGGACAGTGTGGCACTCCTGCACTTCCTATATTATAACAACTATTGTCATTTTAATTTATACCCATAAAATCCCCAGACAAATTCTGACCATCCTCTATTATGAATTTAATCTCAAGAAGCAAAATAAATCTACTCAGCATTCTATGATTGCAGGAAAAACCCACTAGCTAATAAACAAACAAATAAATAAATAAATGGTCTATCTTCTGACTCCTTGAGCCATACAGCTGGAAATAAAAAGGCCCATTTCCACAGCAGCAAAATAATCAATTACTGTCCTAAGCCATGCCTAAAATGTCAATGAGTCTTTAAAGGATCCCGAAGCTTACCTTTTCCCTTCTACTTAGCAAGACTCCTACAATGGCTTCTTCACAGTTCAAAGTGGCTGCAGAACTGTCCATAGATTAAGAAGGGAAAATCCAGCTGGGCACGGTGGCTCACGACTGTAATCCCAACACTTTAAGAGGCCCAGGTAGGCAGATCACCTGAGGTCAGGAGTTCAAAACTAGCCTGGCCAACATGGTGAAACCCTGTCTCTACTAAAAATACAAAAATTAGCTGGGCATGGTGGCACGCACCTGTAGTCCCAGCTACTTGGGAGGCTGAGGCACGAGAATCACTTGAAGCCAGGAGGCAGAGGTTGCAGTGAGCCGAGATCGTGCCACTGCACTCCAGCCTGGATGACAGAGCAAGAACCTGTCTCAAAAAAAAAAAAAAAAGGAAAATCTATTCTCACTAAACCAGCTTTAAAAAGTTATGCAGAGCCAAGTGCAGTGGCTCACACCTGTAATCTCAGCACTTTGGGAGGCTGAGGTGGGCAGATCACCTGAGGTCAGGAGTTTGAGACCAGCTTGGCCAACATGGTGAAACCCCATCTCTACTAAAAACACAAAAATTAGCGGGGCTTGGTGGTGCACAGCTGTAATCCCAGCTACTTGGGAGGCTGAGGCGTGAGAATTACTTAAACCCAGGAGACAGAGTTTGCAGTGAGCCGAGATTGTGCCACTTCACTCCAGCCTGGGCAACAGAGCCAGACCTTGTCAAAAAAAAAAAAAAAAAAAAAAAAAAAGGCAGAAGAAGAGGGTCAAGGATGGCTCAAGAATTTTCTATGGGGACATGGAAAATAATTTTCAAAATTTCCAACTTGCCCCTGAGAATTCAGGTAGCCTGTGATGCTCCTGGGTTTTGCTACACATGAAACACTGGACATATGAACAAGCCAGAAAGAACAAGTAGGTATTCAGTGAAACAAAGCAAGTAACAAGGGTGAGTTTTCCATGCAGAATGTGCTCTAAGAATAATGTTGAGTAAAGAAAGCATTTGTGAAGAATGCCTGTGAGATAAAAAATCGTCAAGCAGTTTGGCTTGAGTTCTATCTTCCTTCCCTTGATGGGCATTATAAAGAGAGTCCACAGGGCAAATTTTGGAACAGGATGTATCTGAAGCCTTCCTAAATGAACTCCAGTATTTATGACACTAATATAGTACAGAAAGTGTTGAAACTCTGTAACACATTGTACATTAAAATCTTGACCCTCCTCTTTCCTTAACCAGTATCATACTGTACCACTGTATCTTTCCCCCACTTTTTCTTCATTCTGTATTCAACTGATTGTAAAAAGAATTTGAGCTACATTTTAGAGAAAATAAGAATGCCAATAACCAGTAGAGTGTGAGCATCATAAAGCCAGTAGCCAGGTCTCTCTTGTTCACTGCTCTAACCACAGCAGTGTCTAGTTCATAGTCAATCTCTATTCATTTATTCATTCATTCATTCATTCATCAGTCACTCTGCAAGTATTTATGGGGTACCAACTAGACACAAGATACTGTTCCAAGAGATTAATACATAACAGGGAACAAAATAGATGAAGTCCCTGCCTTCACAGGGCTTGTAGTCTGATACAGTGATTCAAACAATAAGCAAAGATATAAAATGTCAATCATTGATAAATACTTTAGAAGAAAATAAAGCAGAATACCATTCTAGGAAATGTCAAGGGGTGCAGGGCAAGAGGAGAGGACAGACAGCGGGGATAAGGTGCATTTGAGGTGGTCAAAGAAGACTTCTCCGACAAAGTGACCTTTAACCAAAAATGTGAGAGAGTAAGAAAATGAAACATGTAGTTGTCAGAAGCAAGTCTCTAGCAGGCTACGAAGGGAACTCACAGGTACTGAAGAAGGACATGATTAAAGAATTGTAAGACAGTCAGTGTGGTTGGAACAAAATGAACGATGGTGAGAGTGGAAGGAAATATAGTCAGAGAAGTAGTGGGAGACTTGAGGAGGAGGAAAATAATGCAGAGCCTCACAGATCCCATAAGAACGAAGCTGTAAGTCCTATAAGAATGCCAGCTTTGTGCCAAATGAGGTTGGAAGCCCCTGGAGAGTTTGAACAGAGGAACCACTTGACCTGGCTTCTGTTCAGAAATGATCTGAGTGCTGTGCTTTGGGATACCGTAGACACACTACTGAAAATGGGCCAGTGTGAGAGCAGGTAGGCTGACGGAGAGCTGATAAAATAACTCAGTGAAAGCTAACGGCTGGCACAGTGGCTCACACTTGCAATCCTAGCACTGAAAGGCTGAGGTGGGCTGATCACTTGAGGCCAGGAGTTTGAGACCAGCCTGGGCAACATGGTGAAACCCCATCTCTACTAAAAATAAAAAATTATCCAGGCGTGGTGACACACGCCAGTAGCCCCAGCTACCTGGGAGGCTGAGGCACGAGGATCCCTTGAACTCAGGAAGCAGAGGTTGCAGTGAGCTGAGATCATGCCACTGCACTCCAGCCTGGGTGATAGAGTGAGACCCTGTCAAAAAAAAAAAAAAGAGAGAAAGAAGGAAAGGTAATGACAGCATGGACCAAGTGAGTATGGGGGTAGAAAGTTGTTGGTTCAAAGATAGAGGGCTGGCAGGGTTTGTTGATGGATTGGAAACGCGGTGTGAGAGGAAGAGAGGAGCCAGGATGACACCAAGGCCCTTGGTGGTCAGCAACTGATTAAAAAAAAAAAAATAAGCCCAGAATTCCCTCAAAGGAAAAAAATGAGCTAGAAAACAATGAGGCTTAAAGTTGTCTGCTTAGTAGTACATATGCCTATTTTATTTTTTAACAAACACCATACCTATGGCCCTTTTGCTGATGCAGTATTTCTCTTTGCATTGTGTGAATATCCATTGCCTTTAAAAAATTTTTTTTTTTTATTATACTTTAGGTTTTAGGGTACATGTGCACAATGTGCAGGTTTGTTACATATGTATCCATGTGCCATGTTGATTTCCTGCACCCATTAACTCATCATTTAGCATTAGGTATATCTCCTAATGCTGTCCCTCCCCCCTCCCCCAACCCCACAACAGGCCCCGGAGTGTGATGTTCCCCTTCCTGTGTCCATGAGTTCTCATTGTTCAATTCCCACCTATGAGTGAGAACATGCAGTGTTTGGTTTTTTGTCCTTGCGATAGTTTACTGAGAATGATGTTTTCCAATTTCATCCATGTCCCTACAAAGGACATGAACTCATCATTTTTTTATGGCTGCATAGTATTCCATGGTGTATATGTGCCACATTTTCTTAATCCAGTCTATCGTTGTTGGACATTTGGGTTGGTTCCAAGTCTTTGCTATTGTGAATAGTGCCACAATGGGGTTCTAAGGAAAGTCCTTGCTAAATTGAAATGCCTCACTTTTAAAAATACTCTTCTATGATTTGTTTGACTATTAAGGATTAGATGTTCTTTAAAAAGCTGATCTAAAAGACAATCAGATTTCTTTCCATTAAGGTAGAAGTGGAAAATCAATATTATTTTTTCCCACATCAAGTGGAGGGGAGAGTCATATAGTAATTTTAATTTCCATATTCTTTCCATTCATTCCCAGTGGGTGCTTTAATTTTATTTGTTTTTTTACTTTCAAATGTTTTTTTCTTGAAAAACCGCTCCTTTCTCTTGTCCTGCTTCATCTCATACTCCAGTGAAGGCAATTGATATTGAACCCTATTTCCCTTCTTAGGTGTGTGGTACACAAAGAAAATTCAATACACAGTTGATCTCAGCAAACAGACCAATCGGAGGATGATAACTTGTTTTCAAAATAGTTCTTTGCTTTTCAAAAGGAGGTCCCAATAGGATTTCTTTAAATAGTTTTTATCTTCTGGACATTGGTACTACAATAAATTGTTGAGAACTTGATTCAGCATATAGTAAATACTTAAGAAATATCTATTTTTGTAGATGATCATAATTTTCTTGATATCATAAGTATTTGTGTATTTATCTGTCCCTCTCCTAGAGTCAGGACACAAATGGATTTTATTGCTTGTTCCTATTAAGATTGATTGGAAACTGCTGCTCAGAGCATTGAGTTTAAAAAGATTTTGAGACTGAATCTAGGTTCAGACAAAAAGATCACCAGGATCGACTGGAAATGTCTGATGTGGGAACAAGAAGGGAGCATGCCTGCATGTGTGCTTTCCAACTGTACTAGCAGTAAATATCTTCAGGGAATGATATCTTTGAGTCACTCAGCGCATAGGACAATGTATGGCATGTGTGGATACAGTGTATATTCATTGAGTTCAATTAAATAAAAGGATAATGACTTTCAAGACTATATTCAATAAAGCAAATGGCTTCCTTATACGTATCTGGTACTTTTGTCACCCAATCAACACACGTATTTAGTCAGAAGAAGTCCTTCTATAAATGCATTGTCAAATTCCCTCCCTCTCTCCTTAAAGGGATCAAAGTGTACACACACACACACACACACACACACACACACACCCCTCATTCATAAACCCATGTTAACAGAGATTTCAGTTTTGCCTTGGTTTACCTGTAAGACCTAGGTGCCTCCAGGATTCTGCCTACAGTTCTCTACCGTAAGTTCATGATCATCCATGAGTATTTCTGCTTGTCCCTCTTTGTTAGAGTCATAACAGTAGGCAAATAAAAGATCAGTGAACAGATCTGGCCTAGAAGTTATATAAATACCATGTGATAGCTCTGCCTTAAGTCTCCTAAGTTAAGGGATAAGTATTCACAGTTCTTTAACTAAACTACATCATAATCACTGGAGGAGCATATAATCCAAAGCCTCCCTAACTACAAATAAAATGGTCACAAGATTAGGAGAATTTTCACTAACTATAATAATAATAATAATAATAATAATAATAATAATAATAATAATGTACTTAAGGTCATAACAGGAAGCTCCCTGTCTTGAGTGACATCGCTGAGCAATGCATAAAACTCTGGCACAAGGTCAATAACTACATGGGAAATATTTCAAGGGGCACATTGCATGCTTTGTGTGGCCACTTGAATGCTTCCTCAACTTCATCCAAATATACTGTTATGGAGCTGGGTTGCTTGGAGGGGCTTCTGTGAGTCTGTAAATATGCCAAAATTCTAAGCAAAATTTGGAAAGTGCATGTGTTTTTTAGAAAAGAGATTCCAGAAGTCCAAAAATAGTTAAGAAGACCTCCTACAGGAACTTTACTTTCTAATTCATGACCATACCTTTCTTCCTTTCCTTTCCTCCACGTCCCATTTTTATTTATTTTAACTCCAGATATAATTTATGAAATTGTCAGTTTTCTCCAAGATAGACACTATCCATGTCAAGAAGGAGCGAAGTAAGAGGGTTATATTGGCATAGCAAATTTTTTAACACCTGTACTTGGCCAAAGGAAGTACTCAGTAAACATTTGGTGATGGAAGGAATGAACCGTCTATTTAAAACAGCAGGGTCATTCAGCTGTAAAGCAAACCTCAGGTTTGGGTTTGATTTGCTGTCATTGTATTCACAACCTGGCTTTTTAAAGAGCTACAGATGAAGGAAGGAACTCATTTTAATTTTGAATTTAAATATTACAATAGATAGCAATTAGCACAGACATCAAAGGAGTGGAAAAAATTTCATCATTATAAGGAAAAGGATGTTATTATTATAACCAAAGTGAAATTATTAGATGCAAACCTATTATAGCAGCTTCTAATTTAACTCAGTAAAATGGGTTAAATTACATCCCTAATATTAAACAAATGATTTTACAGAGCTTTCTTGCTGTAAATGGGTATGAGGGCAAGTCATGGCACATTAGTGCTTCTGTTACTGCATTCCATGACAAAGACAGAAAATAAAAAATTAAATGTCATTGTGATCCCACGAGTATTTATGGAGCTGCCTCACTTTCTAATACCTTTCACACATGTTCTCATTTCTTTATTAGACTGAAAGTTATATCAAGTCAGGTTGGGGATGTTTGAGTCTCCAGTGTACAACCCACTGTAATCTGTATTTATTCTACTGACTAGATAACACTTGTGGCCCTTGAAAACTTTTAGAGCCAAGATGGTGTACCTATGAGAAAGAGTATTTGAATTTTTATCTCATTTCATTCTCCTCCTATAAACACTGAGATCACTCACTATGAAGGAGTTTTCACATCATTCAAAGTAACTGTCTTCAGCACTGGAGAACAAATTATAAGGCCCTAAAATAGTTTGGAGATAGTATGCAGGAACAGCCTTTCATCCAAAGGAATTACGTGAAATTATACAATGCCTTAAGTGTTAAAATGTATTGAACCTCAGCAAAAGTACATAACCCTTTAGAAGAAAGAATAAAACAGCTTACAAATGAGGTGACATCTCTGTTTAAAGGCCAAGGACAGCAGTGCAAAATAATTTGGGATGGGAAGCGAAGCTTACCTTATTCATTTGAAGAGTTCAGGGGAACTCAAAGTTGTCAGAATGCAATTATCCCTGCTGAAATTTGGTCAGGCCAACATCTGACACTTCCAAGGAATGCCGAAGGCTTTTTTAATGAACACAAGGCTTCCAGGTTGGATTTCACCTCAATTCAAGGCATAAAACCTGCACTCTGAGAATATAGAGTTCAGAGATGTTAATTAGTTCACTACTGTCAGGTTCACAATTGCCCTCCTAGAGATCAATAGATCTAATGCCTTCATTTCATAGAAGGAAACTGAGATCAGGAAAACATCATGCAATAAAGAAATGAGTTAGTAACTTTGCTTTTGTGCACCCTTTTATGTTCCTCAATCCACGGGTTCCTCAATTCAATTCAATTCAACAACTACTTATTGGTTCCTGGTTTGCAACAGGCCCCTTGCTGGAGTCTTGGTACAGAGATGAAGGATGCCTGGTTTCTGCTTTCTGACAATTGCTACTCTGGGTGGAGGGATTGATATGGACATGAGTAATTTTTCAGAAGGCAGAATGTATAATGAGCTAAAGGGTGATGGGAATATGCCAGAGGGAAAGAGTTCCTCTCTGGAGGAATCTGGGAGAGATCCCTGGGGGAGGTCTGTCTTTATGTGTTTCCAGAACTCCACCATAGCTTCCTTCTGGGTTTGTCCTCTTGCTCAGGGTCTCTGCTCTGCCATTTCTGAGACCTAAATCTTAGTCAAAATTTAAGAGAAGTCTCAAATTCAGTCTTTCAAAATTTGCTGAATTTTGGCTTGGCAGTAGGGGTGGATCCAGGTTTTGAGAGAGCTGAAGTATATACAATTTGGGGTGAGCCTCTTTAAGAAAAGAATACACTGTTACAGATACAACTGTAGGTCAAAACACAAATCTTGCAAATATGTATTTAGAATAAGAAAAGAGGCCAAATGTGGTGGCTCACACCTGTAATCCCAACAGTTTTTGAGGCCAAGGCGGGAGGATCACTTGAGCCTAGGAGCTCGAGATTAGCCTGGGCAACATGGTGAGACCCCCATCTCTACAAAAAAAAAAAAAAAAAAATTAGCCAGGTGTTGTGTGTTCCAATAGACCCAGATACTTGGGAGGCTGAGGTGGGAGGATCACTTGAGCCTTGGGAGGTTGAAGCTGCAGTGAGCCATGATCTTGCCACTGCACTCCAACCTGGGTGACAGAGCTAGACCCAGTCTCAAAAAGAAACAAAAAAAAGACAAGAAAAGAAATCACAAAAAATTGTTGTAGACTTAGAGGTTACGTCTCTTTCTTCTTGAGTCTCTTTGTCAATCTGCAAGAAAGGCTTACATAGAAATACTTCCTGATTGCTCCCTGGCTTCCAACCCTCCACCCCACCCTCAATACTCTGCAGCTCCTGGAAACTCCTATCTCTTCAGGAGTCTGTGCAAGTGAGATGTTTCATTAGCTTCACGGTAAAGCTGCCTTTGCTTGGGCAGATGACCAGCTCAATGTCACATAGTCAGTAAAGTCGTCAAGCCAGGACTGAAACTAGGGTCATTTTAGGGAAATGAGTATGCGCTTTGGATCACATAGACCTGGGTCCAATCCTAGCCCAGGCACTAACTACCTGTGTGACTTTATGAAAATAATTTCTCAGTTTCACTTTCTTTCTCTCTTATATAGGGATGATAATAATAAGCTCATAGGCCAGGTGCGGTGGCTCACGCCTGTAATCCCAACATTTCGGGAGGCCAAGGCAGGTGGATCACCTGAGGTTAGGAGTTTGAGACCAGCCTGGCCAATATGGCAAAACCCCATGTCTACTAAAAATACAAAAATTAGTCGGGCGTGGTGATTGGTGCCTGTAATCCCAGCTACTCAGGAGGCTGAGGGAGGAGAATCACTTGAACCCGGGAGGCGATGGCAGCAGTGAGCCGAGATCGTGCCTTTGCACTCCAGCCTGTGCAACAAGAGTGAAACTCCATCTAAAAATAAAAAAAAATAAAAAAAGGCTCACAGGGCTGCAAAGTACCTGAATTGCCTACCACCACTCCTGACTTGAAATAGTGCTCAAGAAATTGTTAACTGTCACAAAGATTACTTCTTTTCCCCAGTAAGCATTTCTTCTTCCTTGATAATAGAATTAATGTACTAGGCACATGCATGTCAAGTTCACATTTCCCACCCTGTGTAGGAGCTAGATTTGGCCTTATGACTAAGTTTTGGGCAACAATGTATAAGCAAGAGCAATTTGTCCAACTTCTAATAAGTTTCCTTAAAGTAATAGGGTGCATCCTTCCCAACCAGTCTTCTTTCCTGATAGTGAAGAAGCAGCAGCCATGTTATACCATGAGACGACATGCAGAATAAAACTACATACAGCAGAAGATAGACAGAAGACAGATAGAGCTTGGGTCCCTGACACTATAGAACATCATATGGCTCTAGATCTACTTGTAATTTACATGGAAGTCAAATTTCTAACACATTTAATCCACTGTTAGTTTAGATCTGGAAGGACTTGTAGCCAAAACTAGTTCTAAAATTTTTTAAATCATGTGCTTTTTTTCACTTTGCTATTCTGTTTCCAGTTTGTAATGTTTTTGCCTGTGTTAACCTTGCCAGGTGTAACTGGAAATTTAAAGGATATTGAGTCCTTAAACTGAAATGCCATAACTTGAAAAAGCCAATGGTGAGATTTTAGCCTTCTGGCAGACCAAGGAGAGCTGCTTGTTTGGAAGGGGCATTTCATCCAACTCCACTGGCAGTCATAGGCAAGATGACCTGGTTTCATCATGATTATCAGCAGCAGCAGTAGCATCACTATTGCGTTAAGAGTGGTTACCCTTTATAGGATGCTCTCTGCCTAGCAATAAAATATCTAATTAACACATTAAGTCCTAACAAAACTCCACACAGCAGATGTGATTATCCCTATTTTACAGATAAGGAAAGTGAGACTCAGAGATGTCAAATTACTTGTCTGAAGAAAACAAGTGACTTGTTAATGGCAGAGCTTACCTGAATCCAAATCTCAGTCCAAACCCCAATCCCTTCATAATGGCACCTTACTTTCTCCGTGGGCACAAAATAGACCTGGTAAGAATGAGCCTGTATAGAATTAATATGCTCATAAATGTCTAGTAAATCAGTTCAGAAACTTTTATTACATCATTGTAACACGTTAACAAGCACTGTAACAAAACTTAGTGGCTTACTCAACAACCATATTGTGTCTGATGAATAAGAATTCTGGCAGGTCTTGGCTAGGCAATTCTTTCATTTCACATGGCACTGACTGGAGTCACTTAGTGACCTCCAGCTAGTGGCTGGTCTGGTCTGGAGTGTCCAAGTGAGTTGTACTCACATGCCCAGCATCTCAGCAAGGCAAACTGGAAGACTGGGCTCAGTTGGGCCTTTCACTCTCTCCATGTAATCTCATGACTACTTCACATAGCATCTCCAGCAGGGTAGTTGGACTTTTTACGTGGTGGTCCAGGGCTCCAAGAGCAGGCGTTTCATGACACAGGAAGAGTAAGTGAAGAGTCTCTTAAGGCTTGGAACCAGGAAACTAGAAGTGTAACTTTTGCCTTATTCTATTGGTCAAAGCAGTCACTGAGCCCACCCGAAAGCAGGGGAGGAGCACATACAACCCGTTTCTTGATGAAAGAACTATCAAAGAATTTGCAGTCAACTTCAATCCATCCCAATACTAAGCCTGTTGAAGGAAGTTTCACAGAAATAGGAAGGCAGATAATTGGGCCATTTGCAATCTGTATTTGTTTGCTGTAGCTGCCAAAACAAAAAGGCACACACTGGATGTCAATAACAGAAACTCATTTTCTCACAGTTCTGGAGACTGAAAGTCCAAGATCAAGGTGCCAACCAGGTTGATTTTTTCTGAGGCCTCTCTTCTTGGCTTGCAGATGGATGTCCTCTTGCTGTGTCCTCACATGGTCTTTCCTCTGTGCGTGTGCATCCCTGGTGTCTCTCTCTTCTTCTATTTTTTTTTTTTTTTTTTTTTTGAGACAGAGTTTCACTCTTGTCGCCCAGGCTGGAGTACAATGGCACAATCTTGGCTCACCACAACCTCGACCTCCTGGGTTCAAGCAATTCTCCTGCCTCAGCCTCCCAAGTAGCTGGGATTACAGGCATGCGCCATCACGCCCAGCTAATTTTGTATTTTTAGTAGAGATGGGGTTTCTCCATGTTGGTCAGGCTGGTCTCGAACTCCCGACCTCAGGTGATCCGCCCACCTCGGCATCCCAAAGTGCTGGGATTACAGGCGTGAGTCACTGTGTCCAGCCAGTTTCTCTCTTCTTATAAAAAAAATTAGGCATATTGGATTGGAGCCCCACCCTAATGCCTCATTTTAAGTGAATCATCTCTTTAAAGACCCAGCTCCAAATACGGTTACTTTCTGAGGTACTGGAGGTTGAGACTTCAATATATTAATTCAGAGAGGACACAATTCAACTTGCAACAAATGTCAAGTCTAAGGCCATTATATAGGTGGAAAAACTGAGGCCCAGAGAAAGAAAACGGTTTGCCAAGGTCAGACGATCCAACTTGTAACAGAGTCAGCATGAATGCTCTTTCCCTCCCAGCCCCCTTCCAACACATCAGATGATTCCAAGAGATGTCCTGTCTTACAGGAGGCAGGAAACAAAGTACTGAGACAGGGAACACCAAGAAAGGCCCAGCATTAGGGCCAGAGATTCCTCTTTTTCTCTTGAAATTTCAGGCTTCTCCCCATTGTCTTTATTCCAAGTCACTGGGTTCATAGGCTTCTCAACAGGCCCAGATCTCCGGCCTGCCCATTCCTTTTCCCATTTCTTGGCTGACATTTCTGGCATTCAGGTCACTATTTAGATTCTGAATCACAGTAATATTGGAGAATATGATGTCCTTGTTTCTGCCTTAACATAGATCTGTCAAGACATTGGGAACATCTCCACAGAGATTTGCATATTCAGACCCATTCTGGGACTCTGAGTCATCGCATTAGTGCCCCCTAATTTGCAGTGTATACCCCATCTTCAATTTGCAGCTCGTAGATTTCAAGAATAACCTGCATCTTAGAAGCGAATTGGCCTATGTTCTGTCGAGGCCTCTTCAAGGATGCATCTGCTACCTTCTAGGATGGAGGTGGGGGAAAAGGAGGCTCCAGAAGTGGTTTAAGCCTCCCCAGAACATAGGGCAATTGGTGATCACCATTGTTCTTCAGTCTCTCCTTGTATTGCAATCTATGCTGCTATGCTGGATAAAGTTAGAAAACAAGTCTTCCCAGAGATAAACAGAAGCAGTTTGATTCTAACTCATATAGGAAAATTATATTAAGTTTCTATTATATAGTAGTCAAGGTATTGGGAGAGGGGGAAGCAGTATAGTTAAGTGAGACTGGCTTGTCCCAATACTGTAACACAAACAAACTGCAACAAAAGCAAAAGTGTACGTATTCAGAAAGGAAGAAGGCAAGAGGGGTAAATATGGTCCGGTGCTTAAAACCATAAACTTTAGGTCTGAAAATCCTGAATTTTAATTCCTCCTCTACTACTTACAAGCCGTGTGACTATGGAAAAGTTGCTTAACCCACCTAAAGTTAGTTAACCAACTTTCCTACATTTTGGGGAAGTTTGGGTCAACTACCTAAAGCAGTGAACCTAGAGCAACTCCCCTCAAAGGTTGTCCAAGTAAAAAGACACAGAGCTGAAAATCAATTTTGACAGAGGACCAGAGTACTGAGCTAACTCATGGAATAATTGACATTTTCCAGATAGCTCACTGGGGAATTTTCAGTTTCCAGAAAGCATATATGCTCTAGTACCATACACATAAAATCTGTATGATTATCAACTCTATGAGCTTTATATTCCCCTGCTGTAAAATTATGGGGTAGTCCAGGATGGTCTGCAAGTCCTTTTGTCTCTGAGATTCAGGGATCAAGCTAAGATGTTGAGGTCTCATATAAGAAGTCATGGACAGTGCTTTTCTACCAACTGAAAAGAGAATCAGCCCCGGCACAGTGGCTCATGCCTGCAATCCCAGCAGTTTGAGAGGCTGAGGCAGGCAGATCATTTGAGTCCCAGAGTTCAAGACCAGCCTGGGCAACATGGCAAAACCCTGTCTCCATAAAAAATATAAAAATGATCCAGGTGTAGTGGCATGCACCTGTGTTCCCAGCTGCTCGGGAGGCTGAGGTGGGAGAATTCTTGGAGCTCAGGAGGCAGAGGTTGCAGTGAGCCAAGATCGAGCCACTGAACTTTAGCCTGGGTGATACAGCAAGACCCTGTCTCTAAAAATAAATAAATAAAATAAAAAGAGAATGTTTTCCAGGATTGATGAAGAGGAAAAAGTAATTTAGAGGGAAAATCCTGCATATTATAACTATTTACATTTCTTTGCTGAATTGATGGACAAAATGCCATCTTGGGATGAAGAGGAAGCAGAGATGTGATGTGTTACAGAAGCAGAACCCTTGAGCTTGGGGAATGTTGGTAAAGTTCACCACATGCCTTGAGTGCAGGGCTTCTATAGGATTAATAAATGCCTGTTTGAAAATGTTCTCAATGAACAAAGACATAAGATCCCCTCTGCCTCCTCATTTTCTCTCTCTCAGTTATTTCCTGATCCCAATCTAGTGTTTACCCCTCCTTTTGCGAGTAGTGGAGTTCTGCCAATAGGAACACTGCTAACTGAGGGCCTTTAGAAAAGCTAGAGCCATTCTTCTGGCCTTCATTCCTTGCCAGAATCCTTCTACTCTTGTTTCCATAAGGCACTCTTGTCTCATCCTATTACTTCCACTACTTTTGGAATGATATCACCTCAGTGAGGTACCATCTTTTCTCTCCTTACAAAAGAAAACAGACCTAGTTTCCTTAACCTTTCAGCAGAAGCAAATTCCCCAAATCCCTCTGTCATTCTGGTTGCCTTCTGCTATGCTTTCTCTAGTTCCAAAATATCCTATTTATAGAAAGAGACCCAGAATGAGCTCAGGACTCAGAATATGACCTAACCAATCCTCTTTACATGACTAGAATAATGTTCCCTGACTTTTCCATTTTGCAATGTGCCCAATATATTCCAAATGGATTCTCTTTTCTTTTGCTCCAATAGGTACAAAATGATAAATGTTCAAACTATAGCCAATGTTACTGATAATAAGAAGTTGATGTCCACTGTTCTTAAGAACTTTCTAGAATTAATGGGTTCAGGAGCAAATTAGAGTTTGTGGTTTGTGTAACATTAGAGTTAAAGGAACAGGTCTTTTCCTCGAATTATTTTTTGTTATATAGCATTCACTTCAGTTACTAATGACGTGCATTAACGAAGCCATAATGCAAATGAAACCATAGGCTGGGGCAGCAAGCTTTAGTATTTTGCTGTGCAAAATGTGGCACAACCTCATATCACCTGGGAATCTGTTGAAAATGCCAAATGTAGATGCTGACCCCAGACTTAGAATCTGCTTTCTAAAGAGTTGCCCAGGAGATTCATGCGCACATTAAATGATAAGAAGCACAGTTTAGCATCTGTAAAAGTTTCCTTCCAGATGTTCTAGGCAGATTAGATGTCAAGCATACCTTGGTAGGCCCTATCATGATTTAAACTTGGCTCCTTTTACTAGTTTTCACTTGCCTTTCCATGATCCTAAGTTTTGTGACTCCTTGGAGTTTTATTTCTCATTTTATCCAATTCTGAATATGAACTCACATTTAGTTAAGTACATCTTGCAAGTCCTGACCTGACGTGCTCTTGACCCATCTTAATCTCCTGTCAACTTTTCATATTAACAATGTCACTTCTCTCTTACTTGCTACCCATACTTCCTCTTATTCATCTCTTTTTCGTAAGATGGTTTAGAAAGAGTCATTCAGTTCTTCTTCAGTATTCCATGTGGTCTTGCTTCAGCCTCATTATAGGGTTGTCTGGTTTTCTGAAATTGAGTTAAGTCATGTCCAGATCTTCTGTCTCATACTTGCTTGTCAGGCTCAGAAATGCACAGAGGTTATTGCAAACTAAATCATGACTTTCCCAAGGCTTTCTCTTGCTTACTTCTTTTTGAAGTTTTGATTGTTTCCTTTATAACTAAACTAGGTTTGGTAGATTGAGGATTCTTTGAGTTCTTTTCAAATATGAGCTCAATACCAGTTTCTTGGCAATCATTGCCCATTCTTGCTTTCAGAAGGCTTTCCAAATTGTGTGTCGTGATTCTTTGCCTCTCCTTCTATTACCTGTGGAGAACCATTAGAGATCAGGAAGTGACTAAGAGAGCCAATCTTTCTTCCTACCTGGTCAGAAGCTCTTCTTATATCATAAACAGAAGGATTTTGCTACCTGTTTTTTGTTTTTTAGGCTCCGAGATAGCAATTATATCACCATCAGGAGCTTCTCTGTGACTACTCTTCTGCATTGATTGTAACAAGTGATCCTGAGGTAATGAAGGGGAAGGCACTGTTGACCTCTCAGCTATTATCAACCAAGCACTCTTTAACTTCTGAGATACTTTAGGTAGAGAATTAACATGTGGATCACCAGTCCCATCAGAGTCCCTGGCACAGAATAAGTACTGAAAAGGAAGGAGAAGTAAGAGAAGGAAGGAAGGACAACACCAGGTGAGATGGAGAGCCTGGAAATTAACTACAACCAAATAGATTTGGAAAGACTAGTTGGGAGAAAAGAATGGAAGTACTATCTCATCTTTGTCTTCCTTGATATGTAGTAAGGAATACACAAACCATCCTATTAAAAGTGACTTACTGAATTTCCTTTTAGAAATAAAGACAGTGAACTTTGTCTTAAGAGGTACTCCAATTATTTCTTAATTTTCTAAGAAAAAGGGGTTCTCTTTCATTTCTGACATTGTAGACTCCTGCTTTGTTACCCATCTCTCACCAATTCCAAGACTTTACACATCTACTTAGTGAAGTTTTTGTGCCTCCTAATATTGATGGGTCTCGTATTAATTTTTGAACCTATCTTCATAAAGATGTGGGCAAAGAGCAAGCTTTATAACTGTGGCATAGGTAGAAAAACTGTGAATATTGAACAGCTCATATATAAGGAGTGCAATACCCATATTTTGAAAGCAAAAATCCTTCCTTCTAGGTTGTATTAACACATTTTGCTTTAAGTTTGGTTATGTTGTTACGTAGTGATCCTTAAGGAACAAGATTTTTTCACTATTCAGTTTGAAATGTTCTTACCATTACTAAATATAAATGGGGTCAAATGAGCCTAGAGAAGTGGAATATTCATATCACAGCTGATTGGGGTTGTATGAAAAAATAAGATAACCTCAGGAATAAGTACAACTGAGATTAAAATTGTGGCAGATACAGTGCTTGGCATTTATCTTAACAAATGAAATTATTGCAACCTTTACTTACATTAGACACTGGATTTCTGCAGATGGAAAAAAATTATGTAAGTGAGGGGATGGAGATAAAAGGTTGGAGAGTTGGTAGTGCACCAAGAGAAGAGAATTGTCTATCAGATCACGGAGAAATCCAGAGTGGGAATAGGTATATAGAGATATATGGCAAACACCATATCTTCACCACTCTCCCTAGCTCCCTATGTCAACCCTTATTATTTAGCAACTCTTGTCCATCATTTTGGTCCCTGAGTTGGAGGTTTTAGTAATGGTTCCAAGAAATAAGAGCACTGGTTAAATATATTTCTTAGGAAATATCTTCAGTACAATCATGTGTCTAAATGATTTCAAACTAATCAGTCATTCATGTTCTGAAACCTCAGGCACCTGCACCAACAATTCAGGGTATCCCACTATAAGATATAATTTTCAGAATAAAGATCCATCAGAGGAGTAGCTGATAGTTTCTATACAGACCACAAACTGTTGACAAAAGAGTCAGAAAAATATATCACATTGATGGCTATGGGGAATAATATGTTTACATACAGTGGTCATCTCCTTATGTCTTTTCAAGATTGCAGATCTGTGCTAGTCATTGAATTTGTCAGTAGGCAAGGAAAGTTATTAACAGCATTATGGATTCCATTCTCAAAAAAACAGTTTTGTCCACAAAGCCTGTACCCCAAAACCTCTGAGAATGGTATGTACCAGCTGTCCCAGTCTTAGGGCAGCATCTGCTGGCTAATTCATGGATGGACAAAAAGTGGCAGTTTGTGGGCAATTTGAGTAGGCCTTTCATTTGGCGAGAAATGTTGTGTTGATGACTGTGAGGGTGTCTTAAATCCTTTCATGAGGACCCATCTCAGGTCTCCAGGAGCCTGGCAAATCTAGAACTATTCCTAATGAGAACCAGGAAGACTTTGTATACAGATACTTTATCTGGAGCCTAAGATAAGCCTGTTTGACTTTGGAAACATTTCTAGAGAAGCATGAACTCAACATTGGACTTACTGCTAATAATAATAACCCAGTACCAATGGGGGCTGCAATGAACAAAGGTCCGTGCACATAATTGGGAAGTAAAACTTATTTTCCATAAGGAAGGCATTTCTGGGATGGGAAGGGGAGGGCCTTGAAGCAGCCACTGAATGCTTATGTTCTGTTGCTTCTAATCATCCTATCGTGTAAGTAAGATTTTTATACATAAGCAAGCAAGAATGATATTCAAACAAAGCACTTTTTATTGGAATAAAGAAACTGGAAATTGGAAAGGGCTGGGTGGTCTGAAACTTAAGAGCTATCCACCATCTTCTGCAGCATCGCTGTGCCTCATCCCTGCAGTCAATAGCGCCACGGCCAGGGCCTGTGACGCCGTTGGTGGGCTCCCCTTGGTGGGAACTCAGAGCGAGTAAAATTATGGTGTCAGTGCCAAAACGACAAAACCTGAAATGCGTCTGGGGACTTCCCAGGGCACTAGCGCTCCTCAGAGCGACGGGCATCTCCATAACAACTGGTCTACATTCATCCCTGGTTCCTCTGCTCGGCTGTGCTAGCGATGGCTGAGGGTAGGCAAAGGGCAGCTTCAGTGGAAAGATACCTTGCGTTAGCGCCTCCCTAGGCTGGGGGACGTTGCCAAAGCTCGAGTTATTGCCTATTTCCCGAGATTTCCGGAGTCGCCCCCACGTCTCCCGCGGAGAGCGGCGCCCCTCCCCCCTCCCGCTTCCCCCTCTATTAGACACTCCAAGGGGGTGGTTTGTTTCATTGTGCTTTTTTTCCTCTTCTCAAAGTTCATCCTTTCGCCTCCAAGTTACTTTCCGCCAACACGTGACCTCTCCGCTTCCCAGCCTGCGCAGCCACTGGTGGGGAAGCGCGGGCGCTAACCGCGGGGCTTCCTGGGAGAGCCCCCTCCGAGGTTCGCCACCCCAGCCTAGGCTCCCGCCGCGCTCACCCCGGCACCCTGGCGGCGGGGCAGCCCCCTCAGGATGAGGAAGCGACTCCGGGGAAGCAGCACCGAGCAGCCGCGGAGCGCCCAACCTGCCGCCTCCCCTCCCCTCCCTGCCTTGGCCCGCGGCTCCGCTCTCCGCGGCTCGCCTTCCGACCTAGCTGCGCACCGGGGCTGTTAACTCACATTTGGGAAGCCATAACCCATTAGAGCAAACGCAGTCTTAACTTCATTCAACTCAGCCGCTCGAGAGCTCGGCTTATACAGGTTCCTGTGGGCAACTAGTGGCTCGCCTTGGTGCCTCTCGCCTAGTCATCAGTACCTAAGAGGAAAAGGGAAAGTTGTTGGGCTGATGCGCGCTTCGACGCATGCAGATGTTCCCAAGGACAAGTCACTTACTCGCCCCCCTCCCCCCAGTCCCCATTTGATCATCACTCACGACCTCATCGGCTGGAGACCCTTAGTCATGATGGGGAGGGGGAGGGGCACGAACTTTTCTAAGAAGTTTCCTTTTTTTACCCAGGGAGTCACAGTGAGTCGGTCACGTAAACAGGGAGGTTAGTCGTCGCCGTTGCCGCCCCCCACCCCCTCCCTGCTGCGCTTTTCTGGTATTATTATTAAAGCGGTAGTCTGCCGGCGCTGATAAGCAACAAGTTCCCCAGCGGTCTTCCCGCCCTAGCCTGACAAGGCGAAGGTTTTCTTACCTGGCGACAGGGAAATCTCCCGAGCCGAATTCAGCTTCGCCGGAGCCCCAGGTGTGACCTGCGTAGTGGGCAAGGGAGCGGTGTGCAGGCTGGGTTTTTTTTTTTTTACAGGGGTACCCTGAAACTCCTCACTTTCTCTGGGAACTTTCAGTGCCAGGACCCAGTAACGGGCGGTTAGAAGGCAGCCCTAGGAAACACCTGCTACATAGCAGAGCAGTTGGGCAATCATTGGTAACCTCGCTCATTCATTAGAATCACGTAAGAACTCAAAAGGAAACGTGTCTCTCGGAGTGAGGGCGTTTGCGTAAATCTATAGGTTTTTCGACATCGATGCCAGTTGCTTTGTCTTCTGTAGTCGCCAAGGTGGTTGAGAGTTTAAGCTTGCGGATATTGCAAAGGGTTATTAGATTCATAAGTCACACCAAGTGGTGGGCGATCCACTGAGCAAAGCCGAACTTCTCACATGATGACTTCAAACAAGACACATTACCTTCCAGCATCTGTTGGGGAGACGAGATTTTAAGACACTTGAGTCTCCAGGACAGCAAAGGCACAATGGTGAGTAGCAATAAACCCTGCATTATAATTGAAAAATCTTGACATGTTGCTTAACAACGGGCATATCACGGCTCTTCCTAGCACTTCACACGCCAAAGAACAGAGCTACTCAGGCCAGGGGAATCGGGTTTTTACACAGTGCAACTTTAATTGGAATCATTTGAGATTTAACACAGCTATGTGGAACTGCGTGGAACAAACTTGGAGCTAGAGGGGGGTGTGTGTGTTAGATTGGTTGTTCAAGGCTGATGCTTGTCTCTCAGCCGTCTTGCATTCCATTCTTTTTCTTTATGTGTATGGTGTATGATCATATTCTATGATTTATATGTGGGCAGGTAATTGACATTTGCAAGGGGGTTAATTTCCATCTAAAAACAATAATGCTGTTAGAGGTTGGGGTTAGGAGGTGGAGTGGGGGTAAGGGTGGGGTAGAGACTGGAAGTTTAGGTGTAGATGGGGGGTGGGGTTGGGGGGAGAGAAATAAGTCAGAAGTGCATATCACCGGTAATGAAATGGGTAATCCTCTCGTAGAAGAAAAGGTTCTCATCAACATGTGATCAACTGTTAACAGGATGGCTTTGGCAAAGCCATCCGCACGTGACAAAACGTAAGGAAGTGGAAGAAACCGTCTAGAGCAATATCAAGTATCACTTAATTAGAGGTTTTTAAGCCTTTTCCTCCTGCTCTGCCGGGTGTGTAATCCGGGCGATCGGAGTGCATTCAGCACCTTGGACAGAGCCAACGGATTTGTCCGAGGTGGCGATACCCCCAGGTAGTCTTCTTGGCCCCGCTGTAAAGCCAACCCTGTGTCGCCCTTAAAAAGCGTCTTTTCTGAGGTTCGGCTCACACTGAGATCGGGGCTGGAGAGAGAGTCAGATTTTGGAGCGGAGCGTTTGGAAAGCGAGCCCCAGTTTGGTCCCCTCATTGAGCTCGCTGAAGTTGGCTTCCTAGCGGTGTAGGCTGGAATAGACTCTTGGCAAGCTCCGGGTTGGTATACTGGGTTAACTTTGGGAAATGCAAGTGTTTATCTCCAGGATCTAGCCACCGGGGTGGTGTAAGCCGCAAAGAAGGTAAGCACCGGGGCGGGGACCCCCTGCATCCCCAATTCTTGAGCTATTTTGATACTCTGTCTTCCGGAGAGGACGCGTGGTGGAGGGGAGGAGGTAGAGGGGGAGCATGAGAGGGGGTTGTTTCTTGGTATTTGCCCAGTTTGAATTGCCCTAGGTGAGAACCCTGGGGCAAAGGGAGAAGGAAAAAAAGAAACTCAGTCTTCCTGCGGATATAATGAGTTTAGTTAACTTGGACCTGCAAATGTCTGATTCAAATGTAAGATTTATCTCTCTTGTTCTCCCCTTCACCTCCCTCTTTTCCGTTTTCTTTGCTGGTGTGTGTGTGCGTGTGTACAGTAGATTCATTACTAATTATGAAGCTTTCGCACAACATTCGATTTCCTAAAATTTGACTTTGTAGCATTTAGAATCAGGCGGTGGAGGTGGTGTGCGGTGGGGAAAGAGGAGGTGGAGGTTGGGAAGAGGGAAGGAGGTAAAGCTAAACCTCCAACACAAAAAATGAATCAAGGTAATTTCAGCTCTTCTAGTGAGAAGGATTCATTCTCTCTGTATACCTCCCTCCCTCTCTTTCCCCCTCCTTCCTTCCCGCCCCCCTTCTTCCACCCCGCCCCCTCCTCCAGCCTCCATCCCTCCCTCATTCTATCTCTTCCTCTCCGTCGCCCTCGCTCCTTGCTCCTCGCTGGATGTTTCTTTCTGGGTTTTTTTTTTTTTTTTTTTTTCCCCTTCTGTCCTCCCTCCCCGCGAGTTTCGGGCGCTGGCTTAGAGGGCTCTCGCTTTCTCAAGGGAAGGGGAGCTGCCGAGACCGCGCTCCGCTCCCCAGCCGGGCCGGATGCCTCACTGAGCCCAGGTCCGAGTCAGTCGGGGTAACTCAGGGAAAGGGGGGCCTCCGCCTGGGAGTAGAAGGTCCTTTCCGGACCGAAGAGCCAGAGAGCGGGCCGGGCGAGGGGGCCTGGGAGGCTGGAGGCGGTGGAGAAGAACACTCTTAGCTCCGTGCGGCGGCTGGACAGAGCCGCCAATCAGCTGGGCGCGCAGACCGCCCTGCCAGGGCGAGGTTGCGTCCGGAGGCACCGGTGGAGGGCGGCCGGCTAGTCGCTGAGCCGCCGCCGCCACCCGGGTGGGCCGGGGGACTGGCGGGGGGTGGAGGTGGGGGGCTTGGCGGGTGAGATAGAAGCAGCGCGGAGCCGCCCAGCCCTGTGTTCTACCTCTCCCGCCCCCGCCTGCACCCCCGGGCGACCGCGAACTGCCGGAACGCGCGGCTGCGTTATCCTCTTGCCACTCTTCGGGGAGCTCAGGGACTTAGGCGCCCCTGGGCGGGGGCCACCAGCCTCTCCACACTCCTATAACCCTCACCCCCACCCCCTTCTCAGGCCTTTTGTTCCGGCCACAGAGCCGTGCCCGGTGGCAGTTTTCGCCCCAGGGCTTGGTCGTTCTGGACTCCTCCCCGGATCAGCTCTTCTTAATTAAAAGGCAAGAGCTTGGGGTAGGGGTGAGGGGAACATAGGAAAAACCTATTTCCGAAACTCAAGACCACTGTTTTAACGAACGAAAAGAAAGAATCCCAACTCTGCGCAGGTGGATTCATAGGCGAAGCGAGGATATTGTGGAAATTTAGAAGGAAAAGATAAAAAACAGGCGCTAGGATCAGATGACGGTGATAGGCTGCTCGGCACACAAAGGGAGCGTAGGGCAGGGTTTACGGAGCAAGCCTGCAGCGAATGGGGCACAGATTGTTCCGAGATCCAGTCGTTTTCTCAGTCAGATCTACGCGAAGGGAGGGGAGGGGAGGGGCGGGCAGGGGAGCGTGGCAGGAGGGGCTGAGCTTGGGGGCGGGGGGATTTCTGATCAGTCTGATGCAATTCCAAGCGTGCTGCAAAGGAACTCCAAGGCGCCCGCATCACCATCGCCACCCACCCTTCCCAGATGGTGCTGTTTTAAATACGGATCTGCAGGGCTGAACGCAGAACTGGGAGATTTATTGCAAAATCCCGGGAGGGGCAGGTGGGGGGTGTGCGGAACGGGGAATGGAAGAGCAGAATTTAAAGGTGCAACGCTTGCTTTTTCCTATCAGGCGGCAACCGGCCGGAATTATTATTTTTTTCTTTCTGTCTGCTTGTCTCTGGATTCTAATTCACCAAGAAAGAGGTGTAAATATTGTGACATTTTGAGGTAGCTTGATGGATGGGAAAGAAATCATCTGTCACTCTAAATTGCAGTTTCCTCTCCCCGCGCCATCCCTTGCTAGCGAATACTCGCTGCTGCCTAATACAGTTGCTAGGGCTTCAAATGAATGCATCGTTAAGGGAATATTATCCTTTTAGTTGACTTGCCAATTTAGCTGACAGTTGAATCGAGAAAATTGTAGATATCTTGTCTCTGGGAGGAAAAATGCTTAACAGTCTAAGTCTTGTAACCTTGAGATCTTTAACAAATTAAATAAACCTCAAAAGTGTCACGTCATCCTCTACACACACACACACACACACACACTCAACTTGTAAGATGACATGATTTCACCTAAACTGTTGTGGAAATGAATATCACTTTTAAAATGGTGCACCTGACATTCACTGTTTATGTGTATTTACAAAGAGCTCTTCAGCATGAAGGCATGACATTTCAATTGTCCTGTTTGGAATCAGTCAGAAGACTAGAAGGTGACAGAGAGAAGAAGGGAAGAAAGAGGAAAGAGAGAGAATTTTAATCTGGCTGCTATTAAATTAACAGTAACGTAGCCTACTCTTATATCCCTTGGTCTTGCATATTACTATTTCTGTATGTGAGATTTTAGCTTGGTCTAGCTCCCCCAATGGAGTATACCAGTATTGATTCACATGAGAATATGTGCATCCTGCCAGTAGCTTTTTCAGTGTCATTGATAGTAAGACCTACAACACAGCAATTTTTGGAGGATAGAAGAGAATATCTATAAGGGCTTTGCAAACTGGGAAGCAGGCACTCCATAAATGGGAGGTATCATTATGACATTCTCTTTCCATATATCATTTTCATTTGACTGAACCAGAGTACTAGTTATTTTAAAACATAATCTAATGTATATGCTCAAGGTAGTAAGTGGGGATTTTAAAAGCAAGTGATTAGTTGACTTATAAAATATTATTTTTCAATTGTCTATTAATGTACACTGGAAAAAAGGCTTTTAAAGATCTAAAATCAACATAAGTAAGCTTCCCCTTTCATTTGCCAGACTCTTTCCCCATCAAATCTCTGATCTAAATTCTTAATAAGGAGAGAAGCTGGTGAATTTAGTTTCTTTCCTTTTCCTGGCCTGTCCTCTAGGGGAAGCTTTAGTAAGAAACAACATTCCAAAATCAAGCAGTGAGAGAGAGAGAAGGCAAGGGACTGGATGACCATAAAATAGATAATCAGCCAACAAACAGAAATGAGGGAAAACCAGCATTAAAGCATGACTTACAAAGGGTTTTTATTTTGTAATTCTGTGATTTTGGGACCAGGCTCAAACTTGCTCAAGTAACATTCACTCGATCATATTGCTTACAATCTGTCAGTTAAAATGATGTCTAACTGAGCATATTTTTTATTAAATATACTTCTACCAAAGGCCAGTAAAGCTACTCTTTGGTTTTAATTAGACAAACTAGTCTAACTACTTAAATAACTCTAATGAATATGAACTGATATCATCAGATTTAAAAGCTCTGCTGAAAACTAAATTTATTCTGAAAAGCACTGACTTGCCAGAAAAATATCTATTTTTGCAGCTTTCTTTTCACTCTATGGATAATTTAATGAGTTGCTTATTTTAATTTTACAACTGCTACCTCAGAAGTATCTCAAATTATCTTTCTTTGGCTGGTGTCTTTCTCTGCTGATCTGCTACTGCTGTGTGTGTGTGTGTGTGTGTGTGTGTGTCTGTGTGTGTGTGTGTATGGGCGTGTGTGTCTCTGTGTGTGTTTTCTAGTGGGAATTTAACAAGCAGTGAGTCTCTTAAATTTACATGCCATAATCTATGTCAAGAACATTGCGTACTACTTAGCAATAAAAATAAACATTAGCATCTAGTGAAAGCTTACCATCATTGAGTGCTATGGAAATAGAGGTCTTAAAGAAAGAAAGATTAAATTTTTCAACAACAAATAAATTTCTCCCCTTTTTGGCTTAAAGGTGATTATAATTTCAAAAATACGACATCTTTCCTCTTTTACTTTGGAATGTAGAGCTGCTGCTTTAACAAGTGTCTTTTGAGAAAGATACACGTGTTTCATAAAGATTAATACCCTTAAAACACTATGGTGCAGAGATGGAAGGATGAATTCTTTATCCCTGCCTCTAATCTCATTTGGCAATTTTTGGAGCGTTCATTCTGACTTTTTAAAAATTCAAGTGGATTTTTTTTCTTCTTTCTTTCCAACATTATAAAACAATCCTATAAGAAATTTTTCTGCTGTAGTGCAGACTTTATTTGTATTTCCTAGTAATAACACTTTAGATTCATATAGTACTTTGACAGCTCTCTACAGGTTTCATTTGATTTCCTTATCAGTCATGTAAGGTAGGAATCACCAATCACCTTTTACAAATGAGGAAAGTAAGGTGCAGAATTATCTAACACTACACTGCCAGTAAGGTGTAAAGACTAACTCAGAATCTTTCTTCAAATTTTAAGGAAATTTGTGTTTGTTCCTCTCTAGACCATGCTGCCTGAAACTCCACTAGGGCATCAGAGGGAGCTGTAGGCATTATTTTCTCCTATTTTGATTTATTTAATTAAATTAAAAACATTTTCTACAAATTGTTTTCAAAATTTTCAGGCCTAATGGAAAGTTTTAACTAGTCTTCCTAAGACAGTCTTTCCCTCTCCCACAGTTAGAAACTCAAGGAAAGCAGGACTCTTCCTCTAATTGACATACCATCTAAGTCATAATTGCTAATTCCCCAAAAAACAAATACAGAGAATAAGAAGAGCCAAAGCCAAGATGTACATTACCTTTACTTGTGAATCATAGAATCTGGGGTCTGGGAAGGTTCTCAGAGGTCACTTAGCCCAGCCCATATCTGATACATGAATTCATGCTGGCTTGTTTTCTTTCGACCCTCTGGAATTTCATCCCAGTCTTGGACACTGGGTACTTGTTTATCTTGGTAGATGTTCTGATACTTATGTGGATCATGAGCTTGGCTGACCATTTCCTGTTTTGCCCAAAAGGTATACTTTCTATGGAGACTCCTAGCATTCATAATTTTATTTTGTAAGTATTAATTGGCAACACATAGTTTGCCATTATGTGCCAGGAACTATATTACAATATGGAGATTCAAGAATAAACAAGACCAAATGGTCCCTATCTCGGTGGATCTTGTGGCCTAGAGACAAAGACTGGTCTCTGTATTTGCTCCAATCCTTAGAAGGGGACAGACTTCTGGACTCATAAGATTCCTTTTTTCAAGAGAACACAGTGAATAAGATTAAAAGCCTGAGTTTAGGCTTTACTTCCAACCGCTGGTCAGTACCCAAAAAAGTCAATCAGTCACTCTTGATCTCTGCTTCCTCACACATAAAACAAAAGAGATGTTCTCAGAATAAACTCTAAATTCCACTTCCGTTCCAAGTTTGAGTGATATAAAAGATATAGTCTATAACTGTTTCTTGCGGTGTAGGGGAAATTAAGGCCTAAGTTACCCTAACCTTTGATGATTTACAATTTTGGGTACCACAAATTTTTAACTTGTTAAGAAGTATATCATGAAAAAAATCCAAGTAACATATTTGAACCCAGAATAGAAGGAATCTACGTGTTGAACCTGTTCGTTTATGGAATGATGGCTAGGAAAGTTTTAATTTAGAGAATGATCTCAAATTTCTGCAGATTATTTTTAAAAGCAGGTGGTGCGATGGAAGACCTGCTGTCAAATTTACTGCTTATTTTCTTTGTGCAAGCAGAAGTTATAATTTTTCAGGTCATTTCCTTTTAAAATCAAAGATATTACATCCTGAAATTGCCTGGGTCTCATGAATAATGCATTATATACACATGATAATAGATAATTAGATGGACAAGCCAAAAGAAACATGAAAGGGAGCAGATAGCCCAAGGATTGCAGAAGGTGTGTGGGCATTTTGACATCCAGGAAATGCTATAGATCTGTCCTTAACTAACTCAGCCTGGTGGAGATAATTAAGAAAAAAAATGTGGGTGTAAAAAGACTGCAAGCCATTCCCTGGGATTGGCTAGATTGCTGCAGTAGTTCAAAAACAATTGGCACAGCCACCCACACTAGACATGATTGCCCTTTGATGAGGCAGCTATTGACTTTTATAAAGATGCCATATTTAAAATAACTTCTGATGCACTAGGCATAACAGACATCATTCTTGAATTCTATTTTAGACAAATGGCAAAATATATTACAAAGTATTAATTTAAAAATAAAAAATCTTCAAAGTCTAGTGTCTAAAAACCAGCAGTTTAGTAACATGTGACCTCTGGATTTAACAATTCAGCCTGAAGCTGGGAGAAAGCTGTAGCTTGTACAGGACATTTTGATCCACTCTGGGCATTTCCCAGACCACTACAGGAAGTAAAATGTACTTTGTCAAAGTTTTTAACCTCTGAGTGAATGTTAAATCCACTCCAAAATCTTCGCATCCTGGGAAAGGTGATCCAACAATTTTCCTAAACAGCAGCAGAAAATGCTCTGAGATCTTTGTTCCCAGAGTGAATGTTATAATGTTATGCTATCTAGAAATTTCCTTGTAGCACCATGCTCATCAGTAGCAAAAGAAGTTAGAATTGATTCCTCCCTCTTCAAGGAAATATATCAACCACCTCCTGTCTCTAAGTAACAAGGTTACTGTGGGGAAAAAATACACAAATTAGGTGATTGCAGAAAGGTGCCACAAACATCCAAAGACTTTGGGATAGGGCATTGCTGTGTGAGTGAATAGAGAAAAGAAAGAGAATGTGGAAAAAAATTGAGAAATAAAAAGGGAAGTCACAATGGAGTTCTAATTATACAGGGGCTCTTGAATTGACTGTTCTCTACCTTCAATGCTCATTGTTGTTCTGGCTACTTTAGTAGGAAACAATGATTTCTTCTGCTTTCACCTTCCTCCTCTGCTAAGGACTTCTTCCTTGCCAATAACTTCCATAATCAATGTTTAAGAATTGCTCTGATGCCCAGCGTGGTGGCTAACGCCTGTAATCCCAACACTTTGGGAGGCCGAGGTGAGTGGATCACTCGAGGTCAGGAGTTCCAGACCAGCCTGGCCAACATGGCAAAACCCTGTCTCTACTAAAAATACAAAAAATTAGTGGTTCATGCCTGTAATCTCAGCTACTCGGGAGGCTGAGGTAGGAGAATAACTTGAACCATGGAGGCAGAGGCTATAGTGAGCCGAGATCATGCCATTGCACTCCAGCCTGGCAAAAGAGAAAAAAAAAAAAAGAAAGAGAAAAGAAAGAAAGAATTGCCCATTGTAATGACTTTCATGCCATGGACTCAACTCTCTTGGCAGTCTGGTGAAGCCTATGTAAACCCTTCTCATAAAAATGTCTAAATGGGGCCAGGCACTATGGCTCATGCCTGTAATCTCAGCACTTTGGGAGGCCAAGGTGGGTGGATCACTTGAGGTCAGGAGTTCCAGACCAGCCTGGCCAACATGGCAAAACCGTGTCTTTACAAAAAAAAAAAAAAAAAATTAGCTGGGCGTGCTGGCATGTACCTTTAATCCCAGCTACTTGGAAGGCTGAGGCACGAGAATCACTTGAATCTGGGAGGTAGAGGTTGCAGTGACCCGAGATCAGCCACTGCACTCCAGCCTGGATGACACAGTGAGACTTTGTCTCAAAAAAAAAAAAAAAAAAAAATTCTAAGTGAATGAAATAAATGTATAAGATTACAAAGGAAGCCAGTGGCATTGATGTACAGTTATAAAAACATTTAAAATAACATATGTGTGATAAAGTAATATATATGCTTTTTAATACATTAAATAAGATCTAACAGCAAGGTAAATATTATAATTTTGAAGTAATGATAAGTATCAATGTATTTTGAAATATCTATAAAACTGACATGTGATATGAAGGTGTCTGTGATGTATACTGGTGAGAAAGCATGCAAATACTACTGTGTAACATTTCCCACACATATTTAACAAGAGAACACTTGAGAAGCACTTATTAGCACAGCGTAGATTCAGAAATGTTAATTTAGTCAATGTCAACATTAGCCATTGTCGTTTCCTTCCTGGCAAAAGGAAACTGGCATTGGGAGAAAACTTTTAAAATCCACATTTGCCATTAGACAAGCTGCCAAGTGGGGAAAGGACCAAATACTGAGAAGGCCAGGGTATGGTAAGCATGTTTCTATTGAATGAGCTTGCTATTACTCTAACATTTATCTTTAGTATCACCAGCACAACCCCATTACCCTAGCAATCCATCACTCCACTGAAAAAGATAAAAAGTTCAGATTCTGGTCATTAACTCAGCATTGCTTAAGATACCTGTTCTGACCTCACTAACCCAAGAGATTACTGAAACTCTTCCTGTTTGTCATTACTACACCATGGGAAATTATAATGATGTGGGATGACATTTATTCTGCATTCATCCAGTACTGTTATTTGTTTTGTATTTGGCATATATTACTTAACTCTCAAAGTAACTCTCAGAGATAGATTAAGAAAACTAGAGCTCAGAGAATTTAAGTAACTTGCCCAAGCTAACACAGAAAATCTGAAGTGGAGAAGCTAAACTTCAAACCCAAAGTTTTCTGGTTCCAAAGTCCATTATAAAGTTGTGCCTCCCCATCTTATAGCTACCACCCAGATTTAATCTGGGTCTCCCATTATCAGATGGTTTACACACACATTTTCTTACAAGATCTTGACCACAACTCTTTGAGATGGCTATGAGTCTCACAATTCATTTCCAGGAGTGCTACTTTAGAATCATTTTGATCTTTGCTACCCAATGAGAGATTTTCAAATAGCTAATTGACACCTACCCTTTTTGAAGCCCAGTTTTCATAATCATAAAATGGAAAAAGTATTAAAATGTTTTGTTAGGATCATATACATTAATAATAAAATCTAACTTTGTTGAGCTCACTATGGTGAGCATTCTGCATTTCCATAGTTCATCGAATCCTCACAACAATCTTTCTAGGCTAAGATGATTATTTTTCTTTTAAAGATAAGGAAACTGAGGCATCAGTAATTAATTAACTATCTTAAGTTAGCAGAGCCAATAAGTGGCAAAGCTGGGTTCAAACCTAGGTCTGTCCAATGTCAAAGCCCTTTTTTTAATCACTAATCTGCAAATCACTATTCAATCTTAGCTTTTATTATTATAATTATCATCACACTTAAAACACTATCAAGATACAGAATGATCCAGACATAAGTATATAGTCAATGAAGAGATTAGAATCTGAAACTTTTCACCTGCATGTTCTTCCTTCCACTTTAGTTTATTGACCCAATGGATGATGTCTGACTCCTTTCTTAACTTGTTTAGGGCAGTTCCAAGTTAGTTGACTTCTGAGAGTTATTGAGTAAGAAACGTTATAAATTGTTTGGATTAGGATTTAGTATGTTTAGAAGCTATTTCATAAGTTTGCCTTTGCGAACTGTTACTGGCTATAATACTGCAGATGCTGTGATGAGGAACACCCTCTCCAAAGACACACAGTGGATGACAAACCTCCAAAGCTAACATGTTGTTTACAGATATGGAGAAGAAGAGGATGGACAAGCACAGTCTAAAACGTAATTACAAGGCTTATAGTCCCTGTTGGGGACTAGAATGTTTATTGGCTTTCCTTGTGCAATTCAATGCTCTTCCTCCAAAGGATCCACTCCAAACTTGGAACTTTCCTGAAAACAGCATCTCATTTGGGAGCATGCCAGGAATTGGTGTCTGGGTCCTTTGTGTCTTTGCACCAACTCAGAACTCTGGATACTAGCTCTAGAAACTAAGCTGGGATATATTCTGGGTAAGGGAGTTGCATATCTACGTGGGCATCTTCCTGATATATTTATTTCATCCATCTTCCTCCTAGAAAGCAGCTCCTAGAAAGATGTGGTTTTTAAATGAGGGATTGGATGCATACTGGTATGTCTTAGCACACAAGTCAGTGGTCTTTGCAGAGCTGCCAAAGGCATATAAGTAATCAAAGATGCGGAAGTCCATGAAGAGACTTCATCCCACCTCCACTCTAATTTATTCAGGGAAGGACACCATGAACACATAATGGATTTGATATGTCCCAGAGCTCTGAAAGCAGCCTAGCAAAAAAGGAGAATCTTGAAGTACATTTTGATATATGAAAAAGTCCACCTAAAGCTTTGTCAGAGATAACTCAGTAATATGATGGCTGGTAGACTATAAGTCCTTACCTTGGCTCAGGAACTGTATATCATTTGGTAAACTAAACTTGGAGTTCAAATTTCGATAGAAAAAGTACCTTACAAATGATCTAGTTCACTGATTCCCCTCATGCATTGAAATCACCTAAATCATCTCTTCTTTCTGAGATAAGGTCTGAAAGTGTTGCCAGGTTTAGCAAACTCAGTTTGTAGCCCACTGACCTCATTTGATTGATTGGGCAACTGAGGTGCACAGTGGTAGATCTATCAATTTATTCAATAAACAATTATGTGGCCCTTACGGTATCTATCTGAACAACCTTGGGCTAGTGAAGTCGCTTGCCCAGGTTACATGGCCAGAAACTGACAGTTTTAAATTAGGACCCAAGTTCTTTTGACTACTATCTGGGCCTTAAAATAATATCATATGACAAAGCTATTTCTTCTATTTCCTAATAGTCACATCAAAAGGAAACAATGGACAGTCTATGCAAGATTTTAATTACTTTAATGTTCAAAATAAAATTAAAAACAGATTAATTACTAAAACATAAGCATAACAACACTTTAATAGCATTCTAATCAGATATTATTAATTTCAAAATGGTAGGACAAAACTAATTATACTTTATACTTCTTAAATATCCTATAGTTACTTTATGACTATTGAGACACTAGCTAAAACTTGAAACTTCAAGTTTTCATTGATTCCTGTATTATTACTTGTTTCAGGGTTACTTCATTTGGTTCTTTTAGCTGAGATTTGACAACAGCTTTATTTGATTTTCAGTGACAAAATTCTTTTCACTCCTGATCCTCCACCCCAAGAAAAGAACAACGACTAATATATTTTCCCTAAAGTGATCAAGAAATAAAAGAGGAATTCTAGCCAGGTGCGGTGACTCATGCCTGTAATCCCAGCTCTTTGGGAGGCTGAGGCGGGTGGACCACCTGAGGTCAGGAGTTCGAGACTAGCCTGGCCAACATGGTGAAACTCTGTCTCTACTAAAACTTAAAAAATGAGCCAAGCATGGTGGCCTATGCTTGTAATCCCAGCTACTTAGGAGGCTGAGGCAGGAGAATTGCTTGAACCCAGGAGGCAGAGGTTGCAGTGAGCCAAGATTGCGCTACTGCACTCCAGTCTGGGCGACAGAGTGAGACTCTATATCAAAAAAAAAAAAAAAAAAGACGAATTCTAAAATTAATTATATCTATTAATATCCCTACTCTTAAAATGTTAGAAAATGTTTGCTCATTTAAAATTTTTATTTTTAAAACCACCTTATGTTCCAACTAAATACTCTTTGGAGCAATTTCTTTGTTCCTCATATAATATCCATACATATAATTCTGCTTTTGTGATTAACTTTTATTACTAAATATTCTTCTAAAATTGTGCTCTTATAAACATCAATTAACTAAAGGGTAAATTTGATGTTTTATAAATTCTTTCTAGAAACAGCAAAATCATATAAATAACAATATGAATTTCCAAAAGTACAATAATAAAAAGAAACATTAGAAAAAATATTAATCTAGGAAATAGTCAAGAATATGTCAAACTTGTACATACTTTTGAGATAAATTGGCATCATGTAGATTAGCATGATTCTTCTTTATGGAATTCAACTTATTTTTACTCACTTTGCTCTAATTAGTTTTTGTGTGCGGACAAGATGGAAGGTAATGGAAATTTGGCTTGCTAAGTAGTTCTAACATGATCTACATCCACAATCTGGTTATAATGCTATAAGAATATGTTTATTATGTGAGAATAGTAGTTCAAATCAGTATTTAGTATCAACATAAAGGGACAAACAATGCAAAGCTAACTTCAGTTGTTTACACTTGGAACTTATTTAAATTAAAAAGGCCAGTGGATGGTCATATGTTTGGCTCATTCTTCTCAAGGCCTTCAGGAAAATATGCCTATGAAATAAAAGATCCTCAATATTAAACATTTTACTGCATTTGGGGGACACATGAAATCTGGTAATAAAGGAAGTGTTGGTCTTCATTTTTCTAATTCAGCATGGAAACTATCTTGAGGAAAACTGACAATGGTCTTAGTTTGTGTCTCAGAAATATATTTAGTTTGAATCATGGCATCGACATCCGACTTCCAGAATTGGATATCTAGCCATATGATACCTCACCTCCCACACACACCACCCCCATTCCCAGGTCATGACTACTGTCCAAGCAGCAAAAAAGAAGTCGTTTCCCAGAGTACATACATGGCAGTGACTACCAACCAAACAAAAAACAATTATGGGGGCTGGAATTTAAATCAATGGCTGTGCTCTCACCAATTCATTCCCCATTCCACCCCATCTCTCTGTCTTCAACTTTTATGAAACATTATATTTGTCCTATTCTTCTGTATCAGCATCAGCCTTTCCTATATCCAACTAGACTTAGAGCTTCTTGGTGCCTCTCACTGGCTGACTAAGGTTTCAGAAGTACCTACTTACAGCAAACACTTGTAGTAGTCTCTTTTTGGTTACAAAGTCCCCGGACAATTTCTCAAGGTAGTATTATGAAGAGGAAGTAAACGTTCTCCTCTGCTACCCCATTTCTTTTTAGAGTGTTAGCTTTATTCTATATCTGGCTTAATGTCTTCTTAGGCCAATTGGATTGATTTTACAGACACCATGGAATATCTCCTGGGTAATGGGAACAATATTTCTGCTGATCCCATGATTTGGTCACATTGGGTTGTAAGGCCATAATGGAGACATACTTAATGAGTTTATGAAGACTTGATTCTAGGTATCATGTAGGTTAGCATAATTCTTTTTTACTGAATTCAACTTAGTTTTATTCACTTTATTCTAACTGGAATTTGTGTGCAGACCAAATGAAAAGAAATGGTTCAATTTAGGTGAAAGGTAAAGCTTCGAAAGTAGTGTAGTATTTCATAGACCTTACCTTTGAGAGAAATTATATCAGTATATAATAAGCACCTGAGAATATGAAAGCACAAATCCAATTTAAATGTGAGAGGTCTACAACTGGGGATTTTAAGTGGAGTACAGAAAAGCCACCGGTTCTTAAACAATTTTGTTGAGGGGGAAAACAGTGAAAGCTAAATGTTCTATTCAAGAGTTGTTTCTTTTGAAAATAATGCTTCATTTAAAAGCTAAGGACAGAAGACATAGCTTTGTTATGAAGGCTCATCTTTTTATTAAACAACCACTACTTTGTCTCCAAGTTGCAAGGGGAGGATTTGTCAATCTGATTGAATCTTCCCTTTAGTTTTTCCCAACAGCTGTGTTCAGATAATTCATGACTCCTGTGTTTCCTGAGCCCTGGATAATTTCACACACATGTCTGGTTTGGGGCTCCACATTTTCAGAAAAATATAGAAATCTTGGAGGAGGTCCAGGGTAGACCAAGGGAAATGATTAATAGGTTGAAAGTTGGAGTTTATGAAGAAAGGTTGTGAGATCTGATCTTTTGCTATGAGAAAAGTCTGAATGGTGACTTAATAACACAAGGAGGTTAGTAAGCAGCTGTTCTCCATCTTCACTAAGGTTGAATGAAATGAAATAAGATATAAATTGCAACAGGAACAAAAATGCATTACAAGTGAGGACTTCCAAGCACCAGCATTGCTGGATTCTAGATAGCTCCCCAGAAGAAGGATGTGTAGTCTACTTCCCTGGTCTGCAGTGATAGGCCTATAAATAGTGAGGAAGATGAGATAATCTCTTAAGATCCCTTCTGGATCTGTCTTTTATGGGTCTATCTATCATATTTAGAAAAATTATTTGCCTCAAACAAAAATTGTCTCATTTCCTCCCTCCCACCCTATCCACGCCTTCTCTTTTGTCTACCTTTTGTAAAACACTGCTAACCAAAATAACTGGGGACTGATTAACCATGGTGGGCCATCCCCAGCATCCAAGCGCCACTCCAGCTTTGGGAGCAAGTTTCTTGTCCATCACTACCACCCCCTGGCCACTAGGGGCATGTTTACCATCATCTTTATGCACACCAAACCTTTAGCAAGGGAAAATAAAACAAAACAAAACAAAACAAAACAAAACTTCCTAGACTTAACAAATTTGCAAGTGGCACCATGGATTAAAATACAACTCTTATGTTCTAGAATATGAGCATGTAAAGGGCTAAAATGTATTTTATGCATCTACCTGTATCAGCCCATAGAATAGCCTCCTGACAGATAGTAGATACTCAGCAATCTTTCATCAACTGAATGACTGTAACTATGAAGTAAAAGGCAACTAAAGTTGAGAAAGTCAGGAGTTTCAGATGTTTCCAAATGATTCTGTATGCCAGACTAATCTAAAGCCTAACCCATTCTTCACAACCATGCACTATTAAGGATTTCATTCTCACCATACCTGTGCTATCTGGAGGTAGAAAGAGGGCCAGTTGCACATCCTGCCCAAGTCCTTGGTCAAAAAGACCACCAAAGAGTGCTGTGTAGATTCATGTGTCAGAATCACATGAAAGTAGGCCAAATTCTTAGTGTGTGTTTTTAAAATAAGACTTTAGGAAGTTCAGTTATTTTTTTTCTAAATTCTTTTTGCATATTTTTCTTTTTCATTTTTTTCATGAAGAATATAAAATTTGGCTGTAGAAAATCTCTCACTCCAATCATCACACAGCCTAAATAGGTGAGTCTCAAAAATAAGCTAATATTCATCTTTCATCTGATTCAATGTCCTGAAACCCTTTGGTTTAAATTTGTTAATTCTTCTCACGGCTTTTCTCCTAGCAAAACCAACTAATACCACAGCTATTTATTACTGTCAGCTCTAACTTATGCCCACAACCTAACATCCCTTCTGACCATGCTTATAGAAATATTACAACAAGTAAACCAAATTTATTCTTCATTATTAATTTTTAAATGTTCTCAGCACAAATCTGGTAACTTGGAGGGCTACAAGTTGATGATTCTCATATGTTTGGGGGTCTAGTCTCAACAGTTTCTTAATGGTTTCTATGCTGTTTTTCTTGATCCAACTAAGTATTATTCCCAGATGGGATCAGTTTTTGACCCTCTTGTTCTACTCTCCTAGTCTTGGCCCTTCTAAAAGTTTCTTGCTGTGGTTCCTTTCTTTTGTCTGCCACTAATGGCTACGCCTGGTTACATAACTCCTGTAACAGGTGTTGACCAATTTGAACACATTTGGGTATGGTATAGAGCTATTCTTATGTTTCATAAAAAGCTTAGTGAGAACGTAACATCTCATGAATAGGGAAATTAATTCTCCCTTAAGGTTTTTCTCAGGACAGGCCTTATACAAGAATTTCAAGGATTGCGAGTGACATAGTTTAACATTGGACTGGGCCTTTCAAATTATCCAGGATGAATTTGAAAACACCTGTGCCACTCTGCTCAGCAGCAGGGTTTTCTGTTTACTTAGTATTTTCCCTATGCTAATTACGGAAAGTTTCAACAGTTTTTTTAGGCCAACTTATTTGATACTAGACTAGACAACTTATTTTGTTTTTTCTTGCAAGGAAGACTAAAGGTAGGAGTAACTAGGAAGCTTAAATAAACATAATTAAATATAAAATGCTTATAGTGATAGAATTGACCTCAGCCAATTAAAATTATTAATAGAAAAAACATGTCAATGTCAAGCCTACTACCTCTGTTCCCACTTGGGTAATGAGGATTAGTTTATATTTCCTGACAAGAATAGATGGGAATTCAAATTTCTTCCTGACCTTTGTCCCCCCTGGAATGTTGGGTTAGGATCATATTAGAACATAACCAAAAAGAAATAGATTCAGACGAATTCACAATTAATTTTTAAGCCCCACAAAAGTGAAATAAGTAGCATTATTTTTTCAAGCTGTGAAACTTTCCCTCATTTTAGTAATAGAGAAAATGTTCAGATTATAAACTTGGAAACTTTGCTCCTAACACATCCATCATGCCAGAGGCCAATTTTTAAGAAGAATAAGAAACGCATGCTCTGTATTCTCAGCATCATCCTTGCCCACAATAGGGAAATAATTTTGTAAAAAGTTTGATTTTAGACCTCCAAAATTATCTCTATGCAATCTGAATTCAGCAAATTAAAAATAATATTTAGAATTCCATGCAAGGTACTGGTACAATTTTGTTTACCTTGGCTTCATTGTTTTTGAATGTAAGATGTACTTTTAAGGCAAATAAGTATGCGTTTTAAGTCTGGTCACTTACAGTTTTGGTAATGCTATAATCACAAATCAGAAAGTTTGGAAATGCTTAGAAGTGTTAAGAGGTGTGATTCATCATGGTTATCTGAATTGGCATTTGATCTTCTTTTCTTTCTAAATATCCCTGACATTTCTGACTCCTCTGTCTTTTCCTCAGTAAAACTGCACCACACACTGGAAAGCGAAGATACACACATTTATTTATATAATGTCAAGGGAGAGTAGGAATAAGAAGATTGGCCATAGACCCACCCAATCAGAGTCTGGGAAATGAGAACACTTTTTCCTTCAGCAGAAATGCTGACGTGCCAATGTGAATTTAGCAGGAAAAAGATTTGCCATAACTTCTAAGTGAGCAGCATTCAGAATGCTAGCTTAGATTCCTGGCATTAACTTGCCAGGTATTTTTCAGGAAGGAAATAAATTACAATTGAGCTTAAAAACCTGAGGGTAGAACTCATTTTAAAGCAAATGTGAAGCATCAGTTTGAAGTTAACAAAGTTAAAGTTTGGAGTAGGGTTCCTCCAGTCCTTTATAATGTAGTACAAGTATTTTTTTTTTAAATGTATAACACTAGCCTTTTAAATTGTATTGTGCTACTAAAAGAAATTGTGTCTGCATTCAGCTTACAACCTGGGAACCAACTCAGAGGGTCTCTGGGGTAACGGTATCCAGCTTCATGCCCTCTGTCCTTTATTGCTTTCTCGTTAGCCTGCGTATTTCACATACATTAAATATTCCACAATAAACTCTGCCATCTGTGCTGTAGGGTAGTTTGTATTGGTCATGTGCTCTGTCAAGTTGACAGAGGTGCAAAGCTAAATGTGTGACACTCGAAGAATATGCATATATTTGAATAATTTGACTATTTAGTCCAACAATTTGCAAAGGCGCTCTGAATGATCACACATTCTGATAACACTTCCAAGGAACAGATAGCTTCACTTAGGGGGTGGGGGAGATGGAAGCAGGGTTATTTCTAGAAGGAATTCTTGAGTTCACTGAAGTCTTGTCCCCAGTACTTCACTGTGTGAACGTGGGTAAATTATTTCCTGGCAGAGGATCGGATTCTTCTTTATAAAACGGGTAAATAATTTCTGTCACTAGTCTTTAGAAGTTCTAAAATAGCTAATGTTAGTGAATTCATTTTGTTAACTGTAAACCCTTAGGTAAATTGAACTGAGTATGTAATAATATTATATATTCAGTTCAACAGCACATTCTTGGTAACCACAAGAGGGTCCAGGAAAGGAAACTGTTTATAAATCTTTCCCTTTAGCAAAATTAATGTTGGAGTCTTTAGGGAAATTCTTACAGCAATGAGTCTTCGCAATTATTAGGTCAAACCCCCTTGAGATTACAGAAAAATGCACATACACAGAAAGCTGCCTGCAGAATTTGGGTGTGGGCTTGGTGGGAGATTCCTCTGATACCCAGTGTTGTACCCCCAAGAGAGTGTTTCTCGAAGTGTGACTTCAGACTGTCTGCATTCGAATTGCTTGTGGTATTTATTAAAATTATAATTCCTGGAGCCTGCCCCACCCCTACTAAATCACAATTTCAGGAGGAGGGACCTTCATTTTAACACTCACCCAGGTGATTTTTATGCTCTGAGGAGGACCAGGGACTCCAAGTTAAGTACGGTACTGCTGTCTTGTTCTTTATGCTAAATTTTAAGGTCTACACAAATTGGTTGATTGAACTAACGAGAAGAAAATTCAACTTTAAAGCAGAAACACAGGTAGACGGTTGACAGAGTTCATCACATGGATAATTGAAAATGTCCTCTGGACCCTAGCCATATTAAGTTTTCTTCAAGGGTCTTGGCTACAGGCAAATGAGAACCCGAAAGGCTATTTGCTCTTTTGCTGAGGGCAGGTGGGGGTGGAGGGCGGGGGAGGATTAACTGAGCCAGTTCTGCCCCCACCCTCGAATCACCTACCCCCACTCTGGTTAAAGCAGAAGACTTTTTAGTTATCTTGGTTGCCCTGGTTCGTTATTAAAAGGGTTAGCTTATATGTGTGTTTGCTGGGGCTGGAAGTGAAAACATCTGCAAAAGCATGCAATGCCCTGGAACGGAACTCTTCTAATAAAAGATGTATCATTTTAAATGCGCTGAATTTTGATTCTGGTAATTCGTGCACTAGAGTGTCTATTTCGAGGCAGCGGAGGTATCATATGACAGCGCACGTCAAGGCACCGTGGAGCCCTCTCGTGGACTCCCACCCACTTTCCCATTCACCGCGGAGAGGGCTGCTCTCGCTGCCGCTCCCCCCGGCGAACTAGCATGAAATCTCCCTGCCTCTGCCGAGATCAAATGGAGCTTCTCGCTGATGGGGTGCGAGTATTACCTCCGCCATGCAATTTCCACTATCAATAATTTAACTTCTTTGCTGCAGAACAGAAGGAGTACATACCGGGCACCAAAGACTCGCGCCCCCTCCCCCCTTTAATGAAGCGAAGGGAACGTGAAAAAATAATAGAGTCTGGGAGTTTTGGGGCCGAAGTCTTTCCCGGAGCAGCTGCCTTGATGGTTACTTTGACAAGTAGTGACTGAAAAGGTGGGTTTGTTTTCTTTCTTTCTCTTTCCGTTTTTCTGTTTGGTCGGCTAGAAAGCGTGTGGCTTTAGCGAGGTCTGTCATTGCCTGGGCTTCCTGGCTGGAACAAGTAACTTGGTGTAACGTTATCTGGGGGCGTTCATCAATAAAAAATGCTGTTATTATCTTGATTGAATTCCTATTAGGCAAACTCTAGAGAGGTCAGTGCGCGAACTCTGTTTAAGCCGGCGTGTTTAAGGCAGCAGAGTAAACCAATAGCCCCCATGCTCTGTGCGATTTCATTGTGTGCTCGCGTTCGCAAGCTCCGTAGTGCAGGAAGGTGCGGGAAGGTGTGTCTGTGGCCCGGGAAACGCACGCCCTCTCCCAGAGAACTTGGGTGCTGGGATGGGGAGGAAGGGGAGAGTTGAAAGCTAGGGGAGCAAGACCTCGGGGCGTGCTATTCTCACTCGCTCCCTCCCGCCCCAGCGCCCACAGCCGGGGTTTCTGCAGAGGGTGCGGGACGCGGGGTTCCCCGGGGCTGGGGCTGGGGCTGGAACACCCCTCGAAGCCGCGGGCGTCCTGCCCAAGGCGCCCCGGGAGGGCGCAGGACTCTCAGGGCGATGTCGCGGGGCCCTGGGGGAGGAGGTGAGGACAGGCCCCGGGGGAGCGGGGAGTCCCGGGCGCCCCTCGGTTCCCCGGGCGAGGAAAAGACGCGGCGTTCCCTTTAAGCGGCCGCCCCGAACGGGTATCAGTAGCGCGGGCGAGCGGGGGGAGGGGGGCGGGGGGGCGGCGCCGTTTGACCAATCGAAGCTCAACCGAAGAGCTAAATAATGTCTGACCCGGGCGCAAGGCGCAGCCTGGAGCTCCGGGTCCCCGCCGCTGCCGCCGCCGCCGCGCCCGGGCGCACCCGCCCGTTCGCTGTCCCGCGCACCCCGTAGCGCCTCGGGCTCCCGGTCCGGACAGAGGAGCCAGCCCAGTGCGCCCCCCCACCTCCTGCTCGGGAGGCTTTAATGAGACACTTGAATGCAGCTGCCACCGCTGCTGTGGGGCCGGCGGGGAGCAGCACCGCGACGGGGACCGGGGCTGGGCGCTGGAGCCAGAATCGGAACCACGATGTGACTCCGCCGCCGGGGACCCGTGAGCTTTGTGTGGACCCCGAGGTAGGCAAGCGCCGGGCGTGGGGCTTGGTGCAGGAGCTGCCCGTCCGCGGGAGAAAGTTGACTGGGGAACCCCCCCCCCCCGCAAAGTTGTGGGACGAGGCCAGTCTCCTTTCTTCCCCTCCGGTAGAAGGGACGATTTGGAGTTACTCCTGGGGAGTTTTCTCCCCCATCCCACAACCCAGAAGGTCAGCGGGCACCACGAGGGAAAAAGGGACCCGGGGAAGTCACGAAGTAGAGGAGAGAAGGCCTGGAGGAGACCCAGAGCTGCGTAATGGGAGCAAAGACGGCGACCCGGGGATCCCTCGCAGCCCTCCCCCAGCCCAGGAGGAGTCGAGAGAGACTTAGGGGGCTAGAGCTGTCGGGGGCCCTGATTGAGAGGAGGGTGCTGGGGCTAGGCTAGGAATCCTTTCAGGGGTTGGGTGGTCCCCGCGCCGACTTGCGCGGGGAGTGGGAGGGAAGCTTGCGCCTTCAGCCCACATCCCGTCCCCGGAGCTGCACACGGCTACCTGCTCCCAAGGAGTTGAGACTGAAGTGGACTTACAAGTCCGAAGCCAATGTAGCTTGGAAAACTTGGGAGGCGGAATTCCTACCGCTGGGAACTGAAAGGGTCTGCAAGATTCTCGGGCGGGCCGAACCCACATCTCTACCCATCCTGCGCCCCTCTTCTGAAGCGCCCTCCAGGGAAGTTAAGAGTTTTGACTTTCGGGGAGTGGGTGGGATGTACGTGGGGGATTCTTGATTTTGTTCGTCTCTGGGGATGCAGAGCCGGGAAGAGGAATGGGTGAGTGAGTTGCGCCTGGAAGGAAATAGCTGAGGACTGGGGGCTCTGTGCCTGACGGGCAAGAAGAAGGGGAGATTACAGACTAGGGGCATCCCTAAGGAAGAAGCCTCGGGGCTGCGAGGGTGAACTGGAGGATGCAGTGTTTGTGTGTTGGGGGTGGAGCGGGGATGAGGGACCTGGGTGGAGGGGAGGCGAGGAGGAGGAGGGGACCCGGAGAACGAAGCTAGGGAAGGTAGAGGGTGCCCTCTGCCGGCCATGCTGCCAAGAGCAGCTACTGGAGGCGGGAGGCTGGGGGTGGGGAAGTGGTAAAGGAAGGTTTTGCGGGATCCCTTAAAGAGCTGGTAGGAGGGACTTGTTGAATGGTGCTGCTGACTCCAGCTCGGTGGGGCGTGCGACTCGTCGTCGGTGGATTTTGACTCCTCGTTCTTGTTTGGCTTCTATGCAAGTTTTCCTCGCGCTGGGAGAGCTTTGATAAGCCTCGATTGGTGGTGTGTTAGGGCTTCTTGGATCTTATTTTAGGGTCCTCTAGTTATCCTGCACTTACTCCTCAATGTCAGTAGCAACCAAAGAACATTTTCTGACAAGCACGCGGGAATGTTCTTGGCCAGAAGCGAAGAAAGGCATATTTCTGAGTGTTTATTAATCCTCCTAGTAATCTTTTAAAGCAAAGTAATATGTAATTGGGAACGTTGATTTTCTAACTGCCTATAAAAGGCGACATGCTGTTAAATAAGACCCCTCCCTACTGGCTCAATATCCTGCAAAATGTCTCTCTCCCCTTTATTATTATCAAAAAATCTATTTTTATATGAGTTTGTTGTAAGGTCAAAAGCCATTTTGGTCTTACAATTTGATATGTCTTTACATTTTAATTTATTGAGGCATAATTACAGATTTAATTTCTCTGAACGTGTGTGCCTTCAATGCTTATCTCATGCAACATAATTTTTAGGTTGGAGATTTCTGATGTTATGACATGTAGCGCTTCAAGACATTACACATAATAGGTAACATAGCATGTTGAAATTACACTACAAAGTTTTGACCCTGGGAACAGCACCTTTTAAAAACAATCACTAAACTCCTGTTCCTGTTTTCTGATTTTGCAAATGCCTTGCTTAAGACTTTTTTTTTTTTTTTTTTGGTAAATTTACCTCTGGGTTAGCGGGAGAGGTAAGAGAAAGGAAAGAGACACTTGTTGAAATGTAACCATAACCTTTACTGGAATTTAAAACATGTTGGTCACCATTACTGGAATTCCAGGGCCATAAAGTCGTTGTCTTTTTTTTTCTTCTACTTCATTTTGTAAAATGTGATAAATGTTGGTAAATATAGACCAGTAGTAAGTATTATGACACGAAAAGCATTATGTATGTGGAACTATTTTAAGTTATTACAGAACATTTTCTATTTATAAATGATATAAGCAGAAAGAAATGATTTCCAGATAAACAAGGCTTACGTACATGTTTTGAAGCATTAGAACATCGCAGACACTCTTAGACATCACATTTTTTAAAGCAAAATAACGGTAATTTTTCACATACCTTTGGAGCCTTTCATAGCCCATTCAGAGCTGAGTTAGTAGCTGGAAGTTTCATTTATTTTAAGGTGATATTTTAAAACCATTTAAGATGTATAGTAGGTCAACATTGGTGTATCCAGAAAATGAAGCATTTAGGAAATCTGTTTCAGAGTGTCTTTTTAATGTGTGTAACTTTTACTTGCAAACCAAGGGAACCAAGAAAGTCATCATTTGCCTAAAATGCAGTCATCACCTCAAATGATTCATTTATACTGTGTGAGTTAATTGCCTTAATCTCATTAATGACCAAGGAGGGAAGGGAGGTCCTGGGGTATTTCTTGTTCATTTTGACTCACCAGGAGGGAAAATCCTGTAAAAAAAAAAAATGCAAATTTCTAAAATCCTGGCAAAGTCCGTGGGTTTCCTGTTTAAAAGGGGCACCATGAGAATGTAAGCTATTCCCTTTTTCCTGGAATCTTTAAGAGTACCAGCTTTTCAATAGTCAAAATGTAGATGATTAATATCATTTCTTTCTATGAATAGCACTGGTTTGTAGTTCAGCACACACAGTGAGCTGGGCACGCCCACCTGATAGTATAGCAGAGAACTTGTTTACATTCTTTTTACATTCATCTTCTAAAACCTGGGGCGCTCGCGCGCTCTCTCTCTCTCTCTCTCTGTCTCTTTCTCTCTCTCTGTGTGTGTGTGTGTGTGTGTGTGTGTGTAGAGGGAGAGAGAGAGAGAGAGAGAGAACGAACTGTGAACTGTGAAATATAACACAGCCAGCAGCTTTGGTCTCAATTGTAGACTTACTCTTAAGAAAATTGAAGATTTACAGAATGGAAAGGTCATGTTCAAGTAGTTTATTAACATTTTAAGATGTAGGAAATTAATCTCGGAGTAGAGAAGAACAATTTCAGACTTCCTGAATAAAAACAGACAGCACAGAGAGTGGATGATAGCTAAACTCTGAATATCTTTTGAGAAGAAAGGCACTCCCATTTCAGGTGCCCATAATATGGATTTGATTTTAGTGATTAAACATTAATTTTCAACTTGCATCTCCCTGTGTGGAAGAGTTCAATTTGTGTGAGGGGTCTCACCTATCCAAAAAAAGTGAATATGTCCCTTTTATAGGGTAATTTCTAATTTGTCTCAACTTGTTTTCAAACAATTGTTATAGAGCACTCAGTTTCCACTAATTGCAAAGTTGTTGCTTAATTGAAGGACTCTCAGCCATCTAGTGCAGCCTTTCAGCCACTGGCAGGCTCTGTGATCTCAAGCTGTGAATTGCATTTTAAAGAGGAATCGAGGAGAGAATTCTGCGGAATTCTAGGTTTTAAGTTCTGGCTGTTGTTCAGTGGAAGAGGAAATCATTTGAACAAGAATCGCATCAAGTTGTGTTGTGATAAATTTTATTAGGATGAATAACATGCACAGATGAGCTTCAAAAGTGAATGAGCAAACTTACTGGTTACACTCTGCATCCATTTACTCTGTTTAGTATGGAGTAATGTTAAGCAATAAATGATGTTGGCAAATGAAATCCGTATGTTATTTGCATGTGGTATTTAAACCTAGGAAACATCGAGTGGCTTTGGCATTTGTGGGCTTAGTCATGTGTGTCCTAAAAGTCCTCTTAAACTTCTACTTAAGGCATAGAATTATTTAATCCTAAATAATTTTATACTTAAGTGCCTTACTGGATTTCCAGAATATTTACACTGTAAAGACTTAGAAAGGTCATGGACCCAATTATTGACTATATGGAATCATTATTGATGGCAGATGCAAAATGGAGCTCACTAATGTACTGACATTGAAAACCTTTTGCAGGGGAGAGGAGGGGGAGTGGTAAATGTGTGTGTTCTTTAAGTGGAACAGGAAGGTATTCTCTTTTCTGTAGAAAAATTTGAGTATCTGGTCAGATAAGTGTGGAAGCTTTCATTTAAATTAAGTATTTAAGTTCAAGTAGAAGCTGTAGGGCACTTATCCTCTTGATGAGACAAATCTTATCAAGTATACTAGATGCTAAGAAGTGGCTCATTGCCCTGATGTCTCATTTATAGATTGATGTTTGAGGATGGGTTGCATTAGGTGAGTTAGGGGGCTGGGTGTGGGACAGGAGAACGATTGGAGGGAAGCGAAGTAAATTTACAAGCTTTAGTGACAGCCATAATAAAGTAAAAGTTTATTTCCAGAGAGCCTAGAGAGCAAGGAATGTTATATAGTTTTCCCCAAAGGTTCACTTGAAAGAACTTTTCATTGGTTGTCATGGTAGTAATGTCCTGATTTTGAAATCTCCCAGAACCTAGTAGCTCTTAAACATGCTTTCATGTTGGTTCTTTTGGTCTGACGGAAACTTTATGATGACCCTCGGTGTTTTTGACATGCCTCTGCATTTTTGGAGTGAGGAGGTCAGGCAAAGGAGGATTTCTTAAATCTAAGACAGTATAGTAAGGAAACATAAGATTATATGATAAAAAAATCACTGAACTTCAAATTGACTTACTGAAATAAAACCTAGAAGGCAACCTGTCGTTTAATTACAACTAGCTTGTATAAAATTAAAATTTATAAAATGGTAATTCAAAGAAAATAAACGGGCAGTTCCAAGTAATTTAAGCAACTCACTAAAAATTGAAGTAATAGTGCCACCTAGAGAACAAAATCACCAGCTTTACCAGCCAAATGGCTTATTTCCATATGAACCATTTTTCCAAGGCTACAGTTACTAGGATTTCCTTGTTACCATATTCAGATCTTGTGAGTGTGTATGGGGGTGGGGGGTGCATGTGGAATTACAGATGAAATTTTAAAACAAGCAGATCCACAATTTGATATAGGCACTAAATCCTTTTAACGTTGTAATGTAGCCAAATGTAGAATAGCATGCCAGGAATCAACGGCTAGCCTCCTTTTTAACATTTATTATTTTCATGGATATGTACCGAGCTGAACCATTGAGTATAAAGGTTCTGATTTTATTTATTTGCTACAGGCAATTCATTATACTTTCTGAGATACAATAACACCAAATAATTTGAGTAGAGAGACCTTTAAGAATGTTTTTGATTTATGATCTACCTTTAATGATCTCAAAAGATGTGAGAATAAAGTCAAATATAAGCAGGACTTTAAACACACACACTAAAAACAAAAAAGAAAAAAAGAAAAAGGAAGAAAATTATAAGGATTGCCTTAACCTTAAAATAGATGAAGGTATACATCTGAGCCAGCACCAAAAAAAAAAAAAAAGTTAAGGAACCAGGAACCAATAATTACAAATTGACTTAAAATTCTTGGATGACAAAATATATTATTTAGTTCATTTTTGCATGTGCCCACAATAGCATCCAAAACAGTTCTGGTAACAGGGGAGGCGCTTTGATAAATGTTGCTGAATGCACTAATAGATTGATTAATGGCTGCTTCAGATTATCACTAGTGATGTAGACAGAAACTTCATGAAAATGGTTTGTCTTGCTGGAAGAAAGGCAGAAATTGGAGGAAAAGGTTTAATAATATTTTTCCCCAGTACCTATTATAAAAGTCATTTAGTTGGCTTAGTTCTACAATTTCTTATGTGTAATTTGATTCACTCATGAAATTGTGAATATATGAAATGTTAAAGTTGATTCAGACAGCAACTATAAACTTGTGGATTTTCTTTTAAATGTCTTCAAAATTTTTAAATGCCAGTGGAGATGCCAGCTACTGTGCTTCAGGGAGTAGAATATAGTATATCTTAAATTTGTGCCAATTTCTGGTAAGCAGAGAAAAAGTTGCATGATAACCAAAGAAAGTCATTGTTTGTGCTTTGTGTTATTCGTGGAAGCAATCAGGTGCAGAAAACTTTCTTTTTCAGAAAAAAAAAATTACTAAAATAAAGGTGCGTGTGTGTGTACGCACATATACCTAAAGGGAGAGAGAGAGAAGGAAACTTACTAAATAAAATTTTTGCCACATGGGATTTAGTCTAATCAGTCTTGGTTTTGGAGTTGCTATCATCAGTAGTTCTACTTCTTGATTCTTTCGTTCTGCCTTCATGTGCCTTTGAAAACTGAAACTATGCCCAAATTAAAACAAGTTTTTCTGTCTTTTCACATGTTCACTTATTTCTTGAATGTGTTTTTAAACACAGACAAACTTCTTTTACATCATGTAGAATCTGAAGGTCGAGAAATTTGCAGTCATTTTGCTGGAGAGAGATGCTTGGCGGAGTCCCAGGCCACATTCCTAGGCCAAACTCTCGAAGGTATTCTCTCTTATGCAACATTGGGAAAATACATCCAGCACCGACATGTTGGCTGATAATGTGTCTGAAGGCACAGACGATATGCTTATCATATGAAACATAAAGCCAGCAGATATTGCAGACATTCTGTTGAATGATAGAATCTGGATCATTTACATTTACTTAAATATAAAATACTATGATTAAGTTCAAAAAATCAATTTAGGAGAGAATAGAGAGTTGGGGGCACGATTTTAGGGGATGACTTATCAGCAGATTGTAGAAAGGAAACTTGAATGTTTTAAATTAACTGCAAGTTCAGTATAAGCCAGTGGTGTGACAAGAGTCTGTTATCATAGCTACTGAAATTTTGGGCTGCACTGCTAGAAATACTGAAATGGAGAAGCTAATAATTCTTCACTTTTTAAATAGACTGTATCTAGAATATTATCATCAGTTGAAGGAAATGAAATAAGTTGCTTTAGGTACATCATTGATAAATTAGTGTACATTCAAATCACTGTGACCAGGATGCATAAGGAATTTGAAAGTATTGCATGTGAGCAATGGTTGAGGGGACGTGGAATGGATGACTTACGGACAAGAAAACTTAGGCTGGAATGGCAAGTGGTTTTTGAATGTTGGGTTGAGAAGAATTCTAAAACTGTGAAGGATTAGTAAGAAATAATGTTCAGATTGCTAATGCCTACTGTGGCTGGGAGATTAGAGTGTCAATATGTGTGATGTATTTTTGACATCCTTATTTTGAGGATGGGCTTCAAAGATTTGACGAACTGTCATAAGTGTAATTTGTGTTGCTTCCGAGAGCAGTTCTAGAACCAATGATGTAAATTTAGATACTCTACATGGTAGTTAGAAAACTTTCCATTAATTTAATTTAGCAAATATTGAATACCCACTGCATGCAGAGCACTTTATTAGAGGAATATATAATAAAGAAAAAAGAGGTCTGGTGTGGGGGCTCATGCCTGTAATCCCAGCACTCTGGGAGGCTGAGGGGCAGAGGATCACTTGAGCCCAAGAGATCATTACCAGTCTGGGCAACATAGCAAGACCCCATCTCTACAAAAGACAAAATTATCCAAGCCTGGTGACAGGCACTTGTAGTCCCAGCTACTTGGGAGTCTGAGGCAGTAGGATCGTTTGAGCCCAGGAGGTTGGGGCTGCAGTGAGCCGTGATTGTCCCACTGCTCTTCAGCCCAGGTGACAGAGTGAGACCCCGTTGGAGGGAAGGAAGGGAAGGAAGGAAGAAAGGTAGGAAGGCTGAAATGAAACCCTTTTAGAAATGACACTAAAATGGGAGGTTGGAGTAAGGTATTTTCTGAAGTGCCTTTATACTTGTTTTTTTCTAATGCATTGGCCATAAGTCTGCTCCTTATTTATAGTTCATAAACAATCCTAATGAGAACAGTTATATATTTCTGCCTTTGAATCATCTACTTGATGTGTTTAGCATCATGAATCGAGTATCAGAAATCCCTCCCATTTCTTTGCAAAGAGCTGTATTTTACTTTTCCTTATTCGTATGCAGATTCTCAAAATTGGCTGTTTTTCCTTTGGGTTAGACAGAACAGAATGTCTGGAAAAAAAAGAGTTCTTATCAAATTCAGGTGCCCAAATTGCTTAAGAAATTAACTTTTGAGATTATATTTTTTTAGAGTTCAGTAGCTAAACTAAGAAAACTTCTCATCGTTCACCTTCACCTTTTGGAAACCACAAAATCTTCAGATATTACAGTTTTCCAAAGAGTTTCTCTTTTTAAATATAAACAAAAAGGAATTGACTCCTCCCCCAACTCCCTCAGGCCTCAGCATGGATAGAGTTACTTTTTTTCTTTAATAATTTATAACTTATTTTGCTCTTCTGTAGAACGGTTGGAGATTAAGCAATATGGACATGACATAAAATGCAAGTTAGATCATAAGATGAGCAGCCCACTCCAAGTATGAATGAGTACCTATTCTTTGTGATCTCTCATACTGCTTTTAGGTATTAATAGTGTCAGTCAGCAAAGCAAACAGTTTAATATTTACATCTCCTTTAGGATATCATATATTTTATAGTTTGTATGTGTTCTTGCGTGTATGTTTTCTTCTGTTTCAAATTCTTTTTTCCTAAAGTAACACTGTTATATGTAGCAAATGGTTCTTTCATTAATTCATTTGTTAATTCACCATGCATTAATTGAATGCACAGTGAGTGCCAGGCACTGGGCTACTTGGATTTCTTTTCCTTGTATTGATCCATATATCTTCAGGTGCTCTTTGATATGGCTCTCTATTGACTCTCTCATATAAGGTTTTCATTACCTACTTACATACTCCCTCCCAAAGAGGACTGGTCCAAAAGTAAAATCTTGAGGAAATTCTCTGAGTTATTTCAGAACTTCTTGCCCCCAAACTGCATTTTTAATTATTGACTGGTAGCATTTTGGAATAACTTACCTCTCTGTTTTAAAGATTGAACTTCTTTATCCTCTCTGATTTTCAGGTGTCAGTTTGTGTTTCAAATTGAGACAATAAAAACGCTTGTTAGACATTGTCTTACAGCATTTTGCTGTCTGAGAATCTTTCATGAAGAACTCCTTTTAACAATGACTCTATAGCAGAAGCCACAGTAGAGGGAGAACTTCTGAATCAAAGATGGTATTTGAGTCTATGATTTTATGATGGATTGTTTTTTTTTTTACATACAAGGATATGCATGAGTCTTTTAGTATTCAGGAATCTGTTCTTCACTTGACAGTATTTATAAATTGTGTGTTTCCCCCTAGAAAAACTTAAATTGTGAGAATGCTTCCATTTACTAGAAGTTGGTTAATGATTATGCCAAATAAGGAAAAGAAGACAGAAAAATCAGTTTAGTGAATGCTATTTTGCCTTTAAATTTAGTAATTTAGTAACGGTATCTCTTTGGGGTTTACTAGAAACCACGTATTAATCCAATACGTCTCCTTTCATTGTGAAGTCAGGAGGTGATTTTGCTTAAATGTGTAGTATAGGAATCTGTATGTGGTGTTCGAGGATCATGTAAATATGCTGATATAATTGGAGCACAATTTGGCATCATTAACTCAGAAATATTTAAACTCTTGCTTTACAACATGGAAGCAAATTTGTGCATAGTTTGTGTGTGTGTGTGTGTGTGTGTGTGTGAATCTTAAAAAAAAAAAAAAATCATAGGATCAGGAAGTCGGAACAGGTCCCACTTTCCTTCTAATACCAAACCTACAGCCGTGTTCCTTGCCTTCTCTTTTACTCCCGAGCAGGACAGACAGGCAGATGACCATCCTGCTGCCCATTTCTGTGTATATTCACTTGCATTGAGAGTTGTATTCACCTGCTTGTTGAGAGTATTCACAAATGGTAACCTGATAGATACTTCTTTAAAAATGTGAATTTTTTTCATTGTATAATGTTTAGAAATAATCATGTATAAATGGTTGAGTATTAATACAGGATTGCCTTATCTTAAGTATTTTATTAATCATTAAAATGTGGTGTCATTAATACAATTTATTTTAAGTGCTTTTCCTAAAATATCAGATTATTTTTCTGATATTCACATCCCTGACAATGACTTTCTTAAACTTCGTAGCCAGGAACAGAAAACCTAACACTGCATGTTCTCACTCATAAGTCGGAGCTGAACAGAGAGAACACCTGGACTCAGGGAGGGGAACCACACACACTAGGGCCTGGGGCAGGGGGCAGGGGAAGGGAGAGAGTGCATCAGGACAAATAGCCAAATAGCTAATGCATGCGAGCCTTAATACCTAGGTGATGGGTTGGTAGGTGCAGCAAACCACCATGGCACATATTTACCTATGTAACAAACCTGCACATTCTACACATGTATCCCAGAACTTAAAGTAAAGTAAAAAAAAATAATAAAATAAAATAAACTTAGTAGCATCTATTGTTTCAGAGCTTGTAATTGCTCTTCAGTCAGTCTTACATAAAAACCTAGGAGAATCCTCACTGTCACTGTTCCATGAGGTGTTAGGAAAACTTGCTCTAGTGCAGTGCCCCAGTAGGCATTGGTACTGAGACCAAAATTCAGTTGTTTTGTTGTTACCATGATTCCTACATGATTTCACTTGTCACGTAGACAAGATTGCACACCTTAACAATAATCTTATCCAAATGTGTGGTATTCCATACATTTTAGAAATGCATTCACATATCTCATTCCATTTGATCCTACAAATAACCCTACAAAAAAGATTGGCAGACATTATTTCTATATAACAGAGGAGGAAACTGGAGCTTAGAGAAGCTAAATAGCAATCCAAAATGCACAGCTATAGAACCAGAGCAAGGATGATAGCCCAGTGACTTCACCTAACCTAGTCCTCTTACCACCATTCCAGCTGTCTATAACCAAAACCTGCAGTATTCAAGTAAGAAACCATATCTTGCCCTTGATGCATTAATGTAAGACCTGGAGCAGGGACAGGCTGATATTGCCACCCTGGCCTAGTATCCACTTTTCTCTCCAGCAGAGACTGGTACCCTTCTGTGTGCCAAGGAATAAAGTAGTAATGGGAAGATTAAAAATGTTTATTCCAAGGAGTTTTTTAATTTAATTTTTTTAAAAGAAAAAACTCTTAGAAAAATGAATATATGACTTTTGATGTATTGTTCCTTAGTAACTTAGTTATAATTTTGCTTAAACCTGAGAATCTTGCTAAGTGAATGATTAGAAATACTAGGTGGCTGGCAAGATGGCAAACAGGAACAGCTCCAGTCTGCAGCTCCCAGAGAAATCAATGCAGAAAGTGGGTGATTTCTGCATTTCCAACCGAGGTACCTGGCTCATCTCATTGGGACTGGTTAGACAGTGGGTGCAGCCCACGGAGGGCGAGCCAAAGCAGGGTGGGGCGTCACTTCACCCAGGAAGTGCAAGGGGTCGGGGGAACTCCCTCCCCTAGCCAAGGGAAGCCCTGAGGGACTGTGCCATGAGGGACGGTGCTATCCGGCCCAGATACTACACATTTCCCACAGTCTTCTCAACCCGCAGACTAGGAGATTCCCTTGGGTGCCTACACCACCAGGGCCCTGGGTTTCAAGTACAAAACTGGGCGGCCGTTTGGGCAGACACCGAGTTAGCTGCAGGAGTTTTTTCTCATACTCCAGTGGCACCTGAAATTCCAGTGAGACAGAACCATTCACTCCCCTGGAAAGGGGCTGAAGCCAGGGAGCCAAGTGATCTAGCTCAGTAGATCCCACCCCCATGGAGCACAGCAAGGTAAGATCCGCTGGTTTGAAATTCTCACTGCCAGCACTGCTGTCTGAAGTCAATCTGAGATGCTCCAGCTTGGTCAGGGGAGGGGCATCCGCCATTAGTGAGGGTTGAGTAGGCGGTTTTCCTCTCCCAATGTAAACAAAGCCCCTGGGAAGTTTGAACTGGGTGGAGCCCACCACAGCTCAGCAAAGCCCCTGTAGCCAGATTGCCTCTCTAGATTCTCCCTCTCTGGACAGGGCATCTGGGAAAGAAAGGCAGCAGCCCCAGTCAGGGGCTTATAGATAAAACTCCCATCTCATGGGACAGAGCACCTGGGAGAGGGGGTGGCTGTGGGCGCAGCTTCAGCAGACTTAAATGTTCTTGCCTGTTGGCTCTGAAGAGAGCAGTGGATCTCCCAGCACAGCACTTGAGCTCTGCTAAGGGACAGACTGCCTCCCTAAGCAGGTCCCTGACCCCCATGATTCCTGACTGGGAGACACCTCCCAGCAGGGGTCGACAGACACTTCATACAGGAGAGCTCCGGCTGGCATCTGGTGGGTGCCCCTCTGGGACAAAGCTTCCAGAGGAAGGAACAGGCAGCAGTCTTTGCTGTTCTGCAGCCTCTGCTGGTGATACCCAGGCAAACAGGGTCTGGAGTGGATCTCCAGCAAATTCCAGCAGACCTGCAGCAGAGGGGCCTGACTGTTAGAAGGAAAACTAACAAACAGGAATAGCATCAACATCAACAAAAAGGATGTCCACACAAAAACCCCATATGAAGGTCACCAACATCAAAGATCAAAAGTAGATAAATCCACAAGGATGAGGAAAATCCAGCACAAAAAGGCTGAAAATTCCAAAAACCAGAATGCCTCTTCTCCTCCAAGGGAGCACAACTCCTTGCCAGCAAGGGAACAAAACTGGATGGAGAATGAGTTTGATGAATTGACAGAAGTAGGCTTCAGAAGGTGGGTAATAACAAACTCCTCCAAGCTAAAGGAGCATGCTCTAACGCAATGCAAGGAAGCTAAGAACCTTCAAAAAAAGGTTGGAGGAGTTACTAACTAGAATAACTAGTTTAGAGAAAGAACATAAATGACCTGATGGAGCTGAAAAACACAGCACGAGAACTTCGTGAAGCATACACAAGCTTCAATAACCGAATCGATAAAGCAGAGGAAAGGATGTCAGATACTGAAGATCAACTTAATGAAATAAAGCATGAAGACAAGATTAGAGAAAAAAGAATGAAAAGGAAGGAACAAAGCCTCCAAGAAATATGGGACTATGTGAAAAGACCAAACCTACATTGATTGGTGTACCTGAAAGTGACGGGGACAATGGAACCAAGTTGGAAAACACTCCTCAGGATATTATCCAGGAGAACTTCCCCAACCTAGCAAGACAAGCCAACATTCAAATTCAGGAAATACAGAGAACACCACAAAGATACCCCTCGAGAAGAGCAACCCCAAGACACGTAATTGTCAGATTCGCCAATGTTGAAATGCAGGAAAAAAATGTTAAGGGCAGCGAGAAAGAAAGGTCGGGTTACCCACAAAGGGAAGCCCATCAGACTAAGAGTGGATCTCTTAGCAGAAACCCTACAAGCTTACAAGCCAGAAGAGAGTGGGGGCCAATTTTCAACATTCTTAAAGAAAAGAATTTTCAACTCAGAATTTCATATCCAGCCAACTAAGCTTCAGAAGTGAAGGAGAAATAAAATCCTTTACAGACAAGCAAATGCTGAGAGATTTTGTCACCACCAGGCATGCCTTACAAGAGCTCCTGAAGGAAACACTAAATAAGGAAAGGAAAAACTAGTACCAGCCACTGCAGAAATATACCAAATTGTAAAGACCATTGACACTGAAGAAACTGCATCAACTAATGGGCAAAATAACCACCTAACATCATAATGACGGGATCAAATTCACACCTAACAATATTAACCTTAAATATAAATGAGCTAAATGCCCCAGTTAAAAGACATGGACTGGCAAATTGGATAAAGAGTCAAGACCCATCAGTGTGCTGTATTGAGGAGACCCATCTCATATGCAAAGACACATAGGCTGAAAATAAAGGGATGGAGGAAAATATACCAAGCAAATGGAAAGCAAGAAAAAGCAGGGGTTGCAATCCTAGTCTCTGATAAAACAGACTTTAAACCAACAAAGATCAAAAAACACAAAGAAGGGCATTACATAATGGTAAAGGGATCAATGCAACAAGAGCTAACTATCCTAAACATATATGTACCCAATACAGGAGCACCCAGATTCATAAAGCAAGTTCTTAGAGACCCACAAAGAGACCGAGACTCCCACACAATAATTGTGGGAGACTTTAACACCCCAATGTCAATATTAGATCAAGGAGACAGGAAATTAACAAGGATATTCAGGACTTGAACTCAGCTCTGGACCAAGTGGACCTAATAGACATCTACAGAACTCTCCACCCCATATCAACAGAATATACATTCTTCTTAGCACCACATCACACTTACTCTAAAACTGACCACATAATTGGAAGTAAAACACTCCTCAGCAAATGCAAAAGAATGGAAATAATAACAAACAGTCTCTCAGACCAAAGTGCAATCAAATTAGAACTCAGGATTAAGAAAGTAACTCAAAGCCATACAACTACAGTGGAAACTGAACAACCTGCTCCTGAATGACTACTGGGTCCATAACGAAAAGAAGGCAGAAATAAATATGTTCTTTGAATCAATGAGAATAAAGATACAACATACCAGAATCTCTGGGACACAGCTAAAGCAATGTTTAGGGGAAATTCATAGCAATAAATGCCCACAGGAGAAAGCAGGAAAGAGCTAAAATCGACACCCTAACATCACAATTAAAAGAACTAGAGAAGCAAGAGCAAACACATTCAAAAGCTAGCAGAAGACAAGAAATAACTAAGATCAGAGCAGAACTGAAGGAGATTAGAGACATAAAAAACCCTTCAAAAAAATCAATGAATCCAGGAGCTGGTTTTTTGAAAACATTAACAAAATACATGGACCGTTAGCCAGACTAATAAAGAAGAAAAGAGAGAAGAATCAAATAGACGCAATAAAAAATGATAAAGGGGATATCACCACCAATCCCACAGAAATACAAACTACCATCAGATAATACTATAAACACCTCTATGCAAATAAACTAGAAAATCTAGAAGAAATGAATAAATTCCTGGACACATACACCCTCCCAAGACTAAACCAGGAAGAAGTCAAATTCCTGAATAGACCAATAACAAGTTCTGAAATTGAGGCAGTAATTAACAGCCTACCAACCAAAAAAAGCCCAGGACCAGACGGATTCACAGCTGAATTCTACCAGAAGTACAAAGAAGAACTGATACCATTCCTTCCGAAACTATTCCAATCAATAGAAAAAGAGGGAATCCTCCCTAACTCATTTTATGAGGCCAGCATCATCCTGATACCAAAATCTGGCAGAGACACAACAAAAAAAGAAAATTCCAGGCCAATATCCCTGGTGAACACTGATGCAAAAATCTTCAATAAAAAACTGGTAAACCGAATCCAGCAGCACATCAAAAAGCTTATCCACCACGATAAGTCGGCTTCATCCCTGGGATGAAAGGCTGGTTCAACATATGCAAATCAATAAACATAATCCATCACATAAAGAGAACCGATGACAAAAACCACATGATTATTTCAATAGATGCAGAAAAGGCCTTTCATAAAATTCAACAGCCCTTCATGCTAAAAACTCTCAATAAACTAGGTATTGATGGAACGTATCTCAAAATAATAAGAGCTATTTATGACAAACCCACAGCCAATATCATACTGAATGGGCAAAAGCTGGAAGCATTCCTTTGAAAACTGGCACAAGACAAGAATGCCCTCTGTCACCACTCCTATTCAACATAATATTGGACATTCTGGCCAGGGCAATCAGGCAAGAGAAAGAAATAAAGCATATTCAAATAGGAAGAGAGGAAGTCAAATTTTCTCTGTTTGCAGATAACATGATTGTATATTTAGAAAACCCCATCATCTCAGCCCAAAATCTCCTTAAGCTGATAAGCAACTTCAGCAAAGTCTCAGGATACAAAATCAATGTGAAAAATCACAAACATTCCTATACACCAATAATGACAAATAGAGAGCCAAGTCATGAGCGAACTCCCATTCACAATTGCTACAAAGAGAATAAAATGCCTAGGAATACAACTTACAAGGGATGTGAAGGACCTCTTCAAGGAGAACTACAAACCACTGCTCCAGGAAATGAGAGGACACAAACAAATGGAAAAATATTCCATTCTCATGGATAGGGAGAATCAACATTGTGAAAATGGCCATACTGCCCAAATTTATAGATCCAATGCTATCCCCATCAAGCTACCATTGACTTTCTTCATAGAATTACAAAAAACTACTTTAAATTTCATATGGAACCAAAAAAGAGCCCGTATAGCCAAGACAATCCTAAGCAAAAAGAACAAGCTGGAGGCATCACACTACCTGACTTCAAACTATACTACAAGGCTACAGTAACCAAAACATCATGGTACATAAACAGATAGATAGACCAATGGAACAGAACAGAGGCGTCAGAAATAACGCCACACATCTACAACCATCTGACCTTTGACAAACATGACAAAAACAAGCAATGTGGAAAGGATTCCCTATTTAATAAATGGTATTGGGAAAACTGGCTAGCCATGTGCAGAAAACTGAAACTGGACCCCTTCCTTACACCTTATGCAAAAATTAACTCAAGATAGATTAAAGACTTAAACATAAAACCTAAAACCATAAAAACCCTGGAAGAAAACCTAGGCAATACCATTCAGGACATAGGCATGGCAAAGACTTCATGACTAAAACACCAAAAGCAATGGCAACAAAAGCCAAAATTGACAAATGGGATCTAATTAAACTAAAGAGCTTCTGCACAGCAAAAGAAACTAACATCAGAATGAATAGGCAACCTACAGAATGGGTGAAATTTTTTGCAGTATATCCATCTGACAAAAGGCTAATATTCAGAATCTACAAAGAACTTAAACAAATTTACAAGAAAAAAAAACAACCCCATCAAAAAGTGGGTGAAGGATATGAACAGACACTTCTTAAAAGAAGACATTTATGCTGCCAACAAACATACGAAGAAAAGCTCATCATCACTGGTCATTAGAGAAATGCAAATGAAAACCACAATGAGATACCATCTCATGCCAGTTAGAATGGTGATCATTAAAAAGTCAGGAAACAATGGATGCGGGAGAGGATGTAGAGAAATAGGAACACTTTTACACTGTTGATGGGAGTGTAAATTAGTTCAACCATTGTGGAAGACACTGTGGTGATTCCTCAAGGATCTAGAACCAGAAATACCATTTGACCCAGCCATCCCATTACTGGGTATATACTCAAAAGATTATAAATCATGCTACTATAAAGACACATGCACATGTATATTTATTGTGGCACTATTCATAATAGCAAAGACTTGGAACCAATCCAAATGCCCATCAATGATAGACTGGATAAAGAAAATGTGGCACATATACACCATGGAATACTATGCGGCCATAAAAAAGGATGAGTTCATGTCCTTTGCAGGGACATGGATGAAGCTGGAAACCATCATTCTTGGCAAACTAACACAGGAACAGAAAACCAAACACCACATGTTCTCACTCATAAGTGGGAGTTGAACAGTGAGAACACATGGACACAGGGAGGGGAATATCACACACTGGGGCCTGTTAGGGGGTAGGAGGCTAGGGGAGGGATAGCATTAGGAGAAATACCTAATGTAGATGATGAGTTGATGAGTGCAGCAAACCACCATGGCACCTGTATACCTAGGTAACAAACCTGCACGTTCTGCACATGTACCCCAGAACTTAAAAGTATTAATAACAAGAAGAAAATAAATACTAATAAAATAGAACACAGCATACAGCAGTGATTCTCAAACACATTGAGCATCAGAATTACCCTTGAATGTTTAAAATATGTATACATATGAGATCTTAGTCTCTAAGATTTGTAAGTTTGGTATCGGGTCCCTGGGCCTATGTTGGGTTTAGAAACTTCTACAGATGGTTTGGACGTATAGGACAGTTTAAGAATTGCTGAACTAAAATCAAATAAACTGAATATCCTGTGATTTAGAGAGACTTGTCATTTATTTCACTATCCAAGTACTTGCATTAGAGCGTGGCTAGAAGGGATTTGCAGCCTTGTAAATAATCAGAAATTCAGACACTTTGAGATGAGAGAACTGCTGAAGATTTTATTCTGACTTGAAAGAAATTTTCTAATTAGAAACTTCCAGGTGAGAGCAAAGGCCTGCAACAATATTCTTGAGCCAGAGGAGGATCGAGTTTGACTCCAGGCCTAACACTTACTAGGTCTATGACCTTGGGCCAGTAATTTAAATTCTCTGTATCTCAACCTCTCAACAGGGTATTGGTAGGGATTAAATGTGTTAGTGCCTGTGAAGTGCTTAGAGCAGTGCTTGGCATAGTAAATGCTTAATGAATTTCAGCCACTGTTTTTATTATTAGTACTTTCCAGCTCCCCAAAAAAGATACTTTTTTTAGACTTGTATTAAGACAATAAAAAGTTTAATCAGCATGCTTCATACCTAACTATGCTTCACTTTACAGCAAAATTTACAAGACTAAAACTGTTTTGTTGTAATTCTCTGAGTCTCATGTGTTTATTCATGACTTTTTCTGCTCTTTATTCATCTCAATTCTACTCATTCTTCAAGACCTAGCTGGAATTCTGTTTCTAGAAAGACTCTTGCCCATAATAATAAACCTTCCCTATCTGAGTTCCTAGGTGGTCTGTACCTCACAATTTGGTAATTAATTGTATATGCACTTTTATAACAAATCATTATTGTGTGTCTTTGCTGCATCAGATTTTAGGCTGGAAGTTGTGGATATGATGTTTTTGTCTAGAAAAATGTTCTAGAATGTCCTACTCAGGACAGTCTGTTGACTTTAAAGACACATTTCCTAAATAGAAACTTCACGAGGCAGCCCCAGCCTGTACCTGTGTTCCTGGACCTGATGATCAAGTTTGATTTAAGCCTCACCACTTACTAGCTCTGTGATTTTGGGCAAGTTACTTGAATTCTCTGTGCGTAGATAGAACAATGTTGAGGGAAATCCCTTTCCCCCATCCTTGTGTTTCCACAAGGGAACTTGCTTCCTAATAAGTAACACTTTCAGGGGAATATTTTAGGCCCTTCTCTTATCCCTATTACTTGTTCTTTCTGTGAAAAGAGGAGAGGTTAATCTGATTGATGAAATCCTTAATCTTTCATCTTCTGGACTGTAGAGCCTGTGAACCAAAGCAATGGACCACTTGCACTGAAATTGAGGCTGACCCTGTATTTTGATTCTGATTTGGCAACTTGTTTCTATTCTGTTCCCAATTCAAAATCCCAAGGGGAGAAGGAAGATAATTGATTACCAGAAGTAGGTAATGGTGGTAGGAAGTTGACTAAATGGTAACTTTAAAAGTTGCATGAGATATAGTCCTTATCCCAGAGAAGCTAAGTTTGCTTTTTTTTTTTCTTTTGTGTATTTTAGTATTATCTCTACAATTAGATTGTAAACCCTTTAAAAGCAAGAATATTTCTACATTTTCTTACTCCTGATAGCACACAGTAGACTGCTGGGTACATACATAGTAGGTGGCTCTGTAGGTACTTGCTAAATGATTCAACATGTTTTTCCCTCATGGAAAAAGTAAGATTTCAGTATTGTTCTTATCAGCTAGGAAGGCACTCTGAATAGGAAATCAGTTCTAGGTAGGTATTCATAAATGGGTTACGATTTCCAACTTACTTGCCCCAGAGGCTCGCTAATATTGAACTCTGCATGGGTACTTTATCTTGCTTCATGAGCTATACGTGCTAAGGGGTTAGCAGATCATATAATCTTTTGATCTATAAAATATTATCTTTATTGAACAAAAACTTAGGCCAAAGGCTTTTCTCCTCTGCCACCTTCCTCCCTCTTTTCATTCTCTTTTTTGGGAATGCCCTTTGTGCATGTTAGTTACAGCATGTACCACATTGCACTGTATTGTTGGTTTTTGGGTCTAACCCACCTTTAACACTGCAGTCCCCAATGGCAGAAATTCAGTCTCATTTATTTTGATGTCCTCAGTGCCTGTGCTCAGAGAATGTCTATTATATGAACAAATAGTGCAAAAGTAAATTTTAGGAGAAGACTACATCACACTCATCTAAACTGCAAGTTTGACAAGTTGACATCCAAAAGAAAGGCTCTCCCAAACAACCTCGCCACAGAAATTTGGGTGACCTTTGTAGCTCTGGAGGAAGCAGAAGCAAAAATGAAACCTAAAAATTATTTGTGGGTTTTTAAAAAATGTTTTCTCATGGAGTAAAGAAGGTCTATGGCTGAGTTCTTTTCATATGAGGGAATGACAGAAACACAGCTGGTTCTGACTTTCAGCTTCAGCTGAGCGACCAGAGTTCTGCTGGTGAAACAGGAACTTGTATTTTGCCCCTGACATGCACCTTGAAGGTGTCAGCTCATTGTCCCTGTGTTCACATAAATCATTTTTTAAGGATTGTTTTCGATCTTGTGAGCCTCTAACTAAATGATTAACCATGCAAAGTTGGCCATTTGGGGTAATACTGAAGCACTTCTCTTGAGGGCTATTGACAGGTGGGAATGTGCCCGCCTCCTTGGGTCTCTGGTTTTCTTGTCATACTTGAAAATCAGTGACAATTTAAACTTGGGGCAATTACTTAGCAAATCCATTGAGTTACCAAGTTAATTATTCCCACTTTGCATGAAGCAACCTTGAAAAATGATTTTCCTAAAGCAAAGTACATCCAAACTCAGTAACTTCTTAATAACCTTTGCTGAATGAATAAATGAATAATTCATAAAAAAGTAACATATCTTTAATTCTTACTTACAGGCACTTTAAGCCTCTTGTGTAAGAGGAGGCCTCGGCCTGAGATAACATAGGATAGTAAGCCTCCTAGAGAAATTTCTATATGGAAACATGGTCTGCTCAATGAAGCTGGAAGTGAGAGGACATTATATTTGACCATTATATTTGGCTTCAAAGCTTCTCAACATGGGGCCCAAAGTCAAGGTCCCTCGTTTCATTAAGAGGAGGTCCAGGAGTGCATGACACCCATCAGACTACTGAGACCCAGCTGGAACTAGGCACCTTGCACAGGGGACTTGCCTAATCAAAATAGTTCTTATTGTTTCTGAGTTCCAAGTAACTAGTTTCCTAACCCAGTGTCTGGATAGTAGTGCCAAGTGGGAGTACCTTCAATGAACTTCCTCATGAGGTTATTTCTAGCCTATTGGAATGTTTCGTTTTAGGAGGGTGAGGAAAGGAAGTCTTGAATTTTTGTGCTTAGTTTAATGTTGTGATACAGCTTTGACCATCTGTTTAATGGGAGATCTGTTTTCCAGATGACTATAGATGTGGAAAGGAGAAGTTTTTTGAGTGTTTTTTTTTTTAACCCCCTTTAAAGAATGGTTTTTCATTTAGTCTCTACATTTGGGGCTAAAAGGTCCTCTAGGGAGCCTTTTCAAAAGTATTTGAAGTTTGCTTCTGATTTCAGAGGTGAGTGGGAGGCCTATCTGTGTATGACAGACACATGTCTCCAACAACTATATGTTCACAAGGACTAAGAGCCATCCTTTTGGGTCCATCATCCAACATTGATCTCACATTCGTGTTTGTATTAGTATCTTTACAGTGTGCTCCCAGTTACATCTCCCTAATTTCCCTTAGTAGGCTTTACAGAATTTGCAGTGTATTCAATGGCAGATGACCACATGTGGAGTTATTTAACCACATCTTCCACTGCAAGTCAGCCCGCTCTTGATGTCTGTTTATGTTTAGATTCCATCTTTTGGAAGATTTCATTCTTCTGCACTATCTCAGTATCTCAGATGCTTTTAGGACTGGGTCCTTTTCCCCTCCTATGTTTGGCCATGGCCACCCCCTCAGGGTTGTGTTGTGTTTCACAGCTGCTGTTTGTAGGGTTGACCTTTACAATGTACAAAGCTCTTTCCCATATGTTGAGAATCCCTGGTGTGATGCGGTGAGTTAGGCAGGGTGTGTATATGTGTCCTCATCATATTACAGTGGTGAGGCAACAGGGTTTTTGAATTTGTTCACCCATGAATTTGTTGGTAAAAAATGGTCATGTATCAGCCATTTCACAGGGTCAGCTTAATAGAAAGTGGGAGTTAGGCAGGACCAGAACTCAGGATTTCAGCCCCCGGTCCCAGGGACTATTCTCTATACCCAATTGTCCCACCTTCAATCAGTTTCTTCTAGGGAAATATCTCCAAAACTGAGATGGCACCCATAGGACTTCTTAATTGTAGTCACTACCAGGAAAAACAAGCAAAGGAACTGGTGTAAATCTCTGTTTTTGGTGATTAGTAGAGATTGAGAGATTGTCTTGTGTCAAAAGTAAAGCCACTAGATTAAATGTTTTGTTAAAAAGTTGGTTATTTTTAATTTAATTATTTGACAGTTAATTTACATTATTCAAAAATCAAAATAAAATTTAAAAGAAGTTTACATTGAAAAGTTTTGCCCCACTTATACCCTGCTCACCCCAGTATCCCCCAATACATACCATCTATAAGGTGATCATTTGTATTAGTTTCTTGTGAATCCTTGATAGTGTGTTTTATATAGATACAGGTAAATATGAATATGTACTATTATTTCCCCCCCACCCCACCATTTTTTTTTTTTTTTTTTTGAGATGGAGTCTCGCTCTGTTGCCCAGGCTGGAGTGCAGTGGCACGATCTCGGCTCACTGCAAGCTCCGCCATTTTCCCCCATTTTTAAAACAAAAGGTAGTAGCCATATACACACTATTTTACACCTTGTTTTATCACTTACTAATATGTACCAGAGAGCTTTCTATCATTTTGTACATATGCACCTATATCTGTCAATTTATTCCCAGAAGTGGAATTGCTGGGTCAGCAGGAAAAAACATGTATAATTTTGATAGGTATTGCCTAATTGTCCTGCAAAGGGCTTGAATTGTTTGTACTCCCACCATTAGTGTATGAGAAGACCTGTTTCTCCATAGCCTCATCAAACAGAGTGTGTGAGATGAGATGAGAAATAGGAGGTGAGCAGTCTTTTACCCCATCCGTAGTTTGCAGTGGGAACACTGCACAGTTCCAAGAGCTGGTGCAGGTATCAGATTAGTTCCAGTGGAAACAGTGCCTCACCATGGCCATGGGCTTGTGCCAGCTCTAGTGACACACACGGAATGGACCCACATTGCCACTTGCAGAACTTCCTGTAGCAGAAAGTTGAACATGCATTCATTATTCACCTAACTAGCCATGCTGGATCTAAAGAGCACAACAGTGTTTTTAGAACCAAAAAGAACATTGTTTCACCACAACACACTGTGTATAAGGCTTTCAATGCTCTTTTCTCAGCTATTAACATTATTTTCAGGACTGAGTTCAAGAGATGTATCCCAAATCACAGGGATGTCTTGCTAAGCTTGGAACTTTCATACTCAAGGGATGCTTTTTTGAGGAATGATTTTACACTTACTCAACATTTGTAATTAAATAATTAGTACTTTATAAGATAAATTTAAACTGCCCAAGTAAAATATAAACACTGAACTATGATGCAATATTGCTAGACTTTTTCCTTAAAGTTGCCAAGTGGTTTCCTGCATTAGGCAAATAGGGGATCATATAAAAACGCCATGATTTACGGCCGAGATAACATCTCCACCATTTGAGCAGCATGTATTCCAGGTCATCCTCACATAACTCCTTACCATTCTGATTAGAAAGGTTGATTCTCAGTCTTATTTTTCTCTGAGGACAGCAAAAAAAAAATCCCCTTCAGTTCCACTGCATAGGAAAGTGTGGTAAATGGAGCCGGGCACAGTGGTTATTTAATTTAAATGGACAATATTTTCTTATAGAATTTTGACAGGGCCACTTTATAGGGGAAAGTCACTCCTCTTCCCCTTTATAGAAGAGTTGCACCTGGACAGTTGCACTGATGACTGTGTCCAGTCTACACAAGAGGTCATTCCTGGGCCTAAGAATGGACTGCCAAAATCTAGCTGACACACTATTGACAAATACACATTTTCTTTTGTTAATAATACCTGTGAAGGCTTTCATAACAGGCATTTCCAGTTTTGTTCTCAGGCTCCTTGCAGCTGCTCCTCTAAAAGTGTGCTGTCTTCCAAGAGCTGACAATGGCCAGAAGCAAGGTGTCCTGTCTTTTGTGCCATCATCATCTAACTTGCCACACACATTTGGGATGTCAGCCTAGGTATAGGTTTTGTATCCACTCACTATGGCTTGTGGGTCTGGTTGCCTTTGTTATTCATGCCGAGGGCCTCTGGGCATCAGTTTGGTGTGAGAGAACCCATTCCACGACCCTCCTTCCTTTGGCTGTTTTGACTCGATGGCTCTTGTTGGCACAGTCTGTGAGTGTCTGATGCTCTATCCACGCCGGACCATCTGTTCTGCTATCTCTGTGGTCTGAAGTAGTTGTCTGAACTATTCCTTGATAATAAATTTGAGATGATCTTGTTCTACCTTTCTTTTCAAGTCACATCCCAGCCCCTTAGTCACATTCCCGAAGAACATGACAAATGGATGGGTCACAAGTCACGTAGCATAGGGTGTCAGACCACCAGGCTTTGAAGGGATTCTGTTGGGTGCTAAAAAGAAAGATTTTATGTCACCACGATTTTTTTAAAGGCATATTGACACTTAGGCCTTAATTGAAAGCATTCTTACTCAAGTAGAGTTGACAGAGGAGTATTTGGTAGCCACGGTTGCTGGTCTGAAAAGCATGTGGTTCTGTTTAATGCCCAGTGAGATCTTCTCAGAGGAAAATGTTCTGACATCTCAAACAAATGACCTTCATGCATAGTTTTGACATGATACCCTATTAAGTATGCATGTATGGTTGGTACCTTGTGGTAATAATTCAATACTGGGAACAGAGTAGCAACAAAGAAACATTAGGGTTATATTTAACCTCTGTGGAATTAGTGTGTAAACAAACTGCTTATCAGAAATGCTCACATGAGGCTTTGTTTAAATAAATAAGAAACTGGCATATAGGGTCTGCAGGATATCTCTGCCAAGTAGACCTCCCTCACATTATAAGACACCACATCTATGTCTGACCCCATATGGAAAGTGGCATAGCAAGCCAGCACTGGTTCATATTCCCTTTCCACCACATAATGGGTATGTGATCTTAGGGAATCCACCGAAACTCTCTGGGCCTCAGTTTCCTCAGCTATAAATGGTGGATAATCACATTATCTACCTCACCATTAATAAATGTTAGCTATTATTTTTTATCAAGCTTAATACAAAGAGAAATATTTTACTTATTTTTCCAGCTGCCCAGAGCATCTTCCAAAATCCTATCACCAACAAATACTGTATTGTGTTTATTATAGCAACTATGTAAAAATGGAGTCCCTGTCCTATGCTTAGATGAAATATGTTGGTGTTTGAGTTTGCATGTCTTCTACAGGAAATCAGTGTTTAGTGAAAATGGGTGGAGACAAACAGATGTTTTCACAGTCCTGTTGTTCACAGTACCGCCAAATTGAATGTTTCCATATAGGTGCATTCTAATGGCTTAAATGATGTGGATATTTTCTGGCCAGCCATATGGATCTTTTGTCATCTAAGATGTTAATATTTTCCTTATATTTTATACTAGTTCTGGAGTACAGCCAGTTTCTTGAATAGGGTCCACATGGCTCATTATGCACAGGGCCTGGAAACTGCCTTACTCGTGCTGTTGAAATGAACAGTGACACTTCAGAAGAGCTGGGACCTGGGGTAGAGCAGTGGCTAGGAGAACATATTCAATTATACTTCCTCCTGCATTAAGCTACAAGTAATGAGCACTTTCCTGTGCTTTACAGTAAGTAATTAAAAGAAATTATAGAGTGGGATGCAAAAATAACCCGAAGGACAACTGGATGTGTGGAGCCACCAGTTTTCTCCGTGTGTGCACAAGGTTAATCCTTGTTACTACTCAGAATACTGAGTTTCTACAGAAGGGGTTGCAGGTCCACACATGTTTTGGCGTCTACCCACACGCTTCTGTATGGCATGACTGTGCATCCCAGAAGAAGGGCTGTGCTGTGTACCTCCACGTTTCAGTGGAATTTAACAAACTGATCCCTGAAAATGGTCTCATAAAGGTGAGTAACAGAAAGCTAATAGCATTCTCTTGCTAATTTTATCTTTCCCCCAAGATTTCTTGATAATAGTTTGAAAAGGAGTGTTATTCTTTGGTCTCTAGAGGCAACTTACCTTTCCAGTTTCTTCCATCACCTGTTTTCACCTCTCTTGTTTTTTTAAATTTAATGCTGTATGTATTTCAGAGGATAGGATCTAATCTAGTGCGTCCCTTCATCAGGTGAGAATTATTCATCTCACTTTCATTTTAGCCCTTCTGAATTAATGACATTGAAGCCCAGCAATTTGGTCCTACGATGGGTTTAATTATGTATAGATACTCTTTCTATAATGGAAATTGCTCAGATAACTAATTAACCACAAGAATACACTGACTATGGAAAATTTCAGGAGCACCGTCTGTGGAAAAACTGGGAAGGGCATGCTGTCACCACAGCTCTGGGGTCTATTAAAAGTGTGGTTATGCAGCACTGGTGTCTAGTGGGGTGTTGGCTCTCAGCTGTCAGAATTCCCATAGCATTTCATGGCAGAAAGTCAAGGTGTCCAGCAATACTCTGAAAGCGACCTGTTGATTAAAGTCGTCAATTCTGAAGAAAGAGACTGAAATAAGACAAATGGGTGTTAACTTTTTTTCTCTTTCTCTCTTTTGTAAAAATGTGTGATTGTTCTGGCATGTTCCCAATCCCCACATAATGCCAACATCTTTTCTTAAAGGGAGATTCCCTTTATCCTTGGATCTGAGAGTTATTGCATGTTCTCCCTTTAGGGACAATGAATGCAGTTGCATCACCCTTGCTTTTTTTTTTTTTTTTTTTTGTACACAGCATGCTTATTCTTGGATGCAGGGACTTGAAAGACAAAGCCCCACCTGGCTTTCACAACATCTCCTGTTAGTAGGTGTGCCTTGTGTGTAATTTGAAGGAGGCGGTCCCTTAGCTGTGTTTACACTGTACTTTTCAATGTGGGGCTGAAGGTAGAATCAACCATACTTAAGATGCCACCTGGGGAAATAGGGTTCTGCGTCATCTCAGCCCCACCCATTTGCAAATGACTTAACAGCAGCACTATTAGGGTTCCTAGTGTGAGTCATTTGCATTTGGACTGGTGAACTTGGTGACTTCTTGGTGTTTGGAAACAAACAACCTTTGCAGTCTTTCGTAAAAAGCCTAAACAGTGGACCAGTCTCCAGTTCTACTTGCAAAGCTGCCCCCATCAAATCCCTCATAATGTTCAACTTAAAAAATGTTACACTTTTCTCTGGAAATCTAACCTTTTTTCCTTTTTTAAAAGCCATTTTAAGTACTTCAGTCTTGAATCAAATGATCCCAAATATTGGACACCAACCTAGAAATTGGGTTACCTCCTGGGAACTTTATTGAAGAAGAGAGATTTTGGTTGGAGAGGGGGTTTCGATGTTCGATACTTATATTTACTATTTTAATATTTCATTGTTGTTGCTGCTGCTGCTGTTTTATTTTGCGAGTTTCGTTTGTTTAAATTTCATGGTATTTGGTAGGAGAGAGCTGGATCTGTTGGTTTCAGGACAAGTCTAGAAATAAGAAATCTGCCTTGAGTGAGTGAGTTGGTTCCCTCTGTTGCTATTTCACCATTAAGGACCAAGGGAACTCACAAGGACCAGAGACATCTGGCTAAAAGCAATACTAGTGTGACTGGTCATCTACTACCTGCCATAGTTGGTCGTATCATTTCCAGTATGATTCTGATTGAGTGAGTGATATTGGGCTATGTTCAGGGATCAGGGAGGCTAATTATGCTTATATTGCCTTGTAGCATTTTGGTAAGAATTAATGATTGTGTAGATGTCCAGAGTTAGGCCAGCAATATTCTAAAAGTTCTCATTGAACTAATCATGTTTATAAGTAGCCTGTACTTTCTATCATAAAACAATAGTGGAAAAGCTAGTTGACATAAAAGGAGCCCAGATTTTACTTAAGTAAAAACACAAAAGCAAAGATATTTTCCCACATAAATTACAAAAGCAAAGATATTTTCCCACATAAATGTCCCCATAAAACAAGTTGAACCAAAGAGGAAAGATTCACAGGTAACTGTATGACACGCTAAGAAAGTATCATAATATTTAACTTCAACCTTTTATTTCCTTATCCTAAGGCTGCTTAGGATATCCTAGGCTGCAGCCTCTTTTCTCTTTATCATTTAGTCTAGTGCTTCTCAACTTTGACAAGTAAAAAAGTTATTGCACTAAATAAATCTTATTGAAATGCAGGATCTGATTGAGTGGGTGGGGTAGGTGGAATGAGGGTGGGGAACTTGAGATTCTGCATTTCTTAGAAGTTTCTACTTTATGTTAAAATGGCTTATCTATCTCAACATTGAGAAGTAAGGTTTCACTTAATTTCAGCCTGTGTAATTTTATCCCATATGTACATTTCCTAAAACTCTCATCTCAGGCCCCTTGAGTTTCTCCTTTAGTTAAAATATTTTTAGGAATAAATTTGAATTGCATTAATACACAATTTATAAATTTAACACTCAAAAAATTATTTGAAGTTTGAGACTTTAGGTTGCATGAAATCAATTTCATACTTGAAAATTTTCTATAAATTCAGAAGTCTGTGTATTTAAATACAATTTAAATACCTGTGTTACAGGGATATTTGTTTTTCTATCTCTCTCTGCACCATTTCCAGAGTCATCATCCCTGTACAGGAAAATTTTTCCCACATGATTTCACCATAGTTAAATTCATTAAATATGATGCTTACTTGATAATTTTTCCAGGTTCTTTTTTTTTTTTTTAATTATACTTTAAGTTCTACGGTACATATGCACAACCTGCAGGTTTGTTACATATGTATACATGTGCCA